>NC_047151.1:0-300000 GCF_009819705.1 Hippoglossus hippoglossus | reverse complement strand
AAGAGGAAGCTTAAAAGGATTGGGATTAGTACAGCCTTCTTGTGCACAGTCATATTTTTCAGGTTGCCTAAGGAGTCATAACAACTGCCTGGGCAGCTGCCAACAAATCAACAAACTGAATGTGTCGTGTCACTCAACAAGGGGTAGGTGATGTAAAGGCACCATTGTCATTTATCTCTCTTTCAAGTCCCATAGGCACTCTTACCTTTCAGTGAATCTCCATCAGACACATCACACTGAATAAAGGTGCAGTTGCCCTCTCCAAACTCTGCATCCAAATGTGTCTTGCACTCTTCACCACAGGTCTTGTTCAGATCGACCACAGTCACCTGGAGGATAAAACTCTGCTTGTCAGTCACATTTTTTAATTCACCTGCAGCGGCATGCTGAATGAGTGTAGGTTCTAACGATTGTGTTCATCTCTGCAGAACGTAGTGCTACAGCACAGAGGAGAGAACCCTGCTTACTCATATCATCTGCTGTGGTTTGACAAGTGTGGTTTTGAACAGCACATGAGGAACAAAAACCAAGAATAATGACATGGTCATGTTTGTGCTTTGCCACAATTAGCCGGCTTTCACAGGGTGTGAATGAAGCTCACACCCTGTGTAAGAAGCTAATTTGTCTCCCTTAAAAACCTGTTTGCTTTGCCTTTGAAATACATTTTTCTTATATAATAGTTTGTATAATTTCAAAATAATTCCGTGGTCTCATTTTAAAACATTAGTAAAACTCAATGGATTCAGTTCTTGATAGCAGCATATGTGCTGGCCTTAAAAAACATAAAAGCAGGTCAACAGCCGAGCTGACATTGCTGGATTACTATTAGAACAAATGTGGTGATGCAGTAAAAATAAAACACAGGAAATATGATTAAATGTAATAAAGTAAAGACAATCACATCAAAATAGCCTGAAGCAGTGCTGCTGTAAAGTCAGTCAGTTGAGCTGCAGACAGCTCCAGTACACTGTAAATATTTTTAGTAAAGTTAAAACAGGCAACAGTAATGTTGTTCAAGAGCTGAGCAGAGCTCTTAATGTGGAACATGGTTTAAACAAACAGGCAGTAAAGTGAAAGCACCATTCGTTAAACTTAGCATTTTAATGAAGATGTTTATAAAGTCAGAGGATTAAAATGGAGAGTTGTAAGGGAATTTGGACGCTGTGGTACTGACCTTGGCTAAGCTGTGTAGCAGTGACTGGACCACGGCTCTGCCGATGCCCTGAGCCCCCCCTGTCACAAGAGCCACCTTCCCCTGAAGAGACATGATCCCAGCACAGCAGCAGCAAACCCCCTAACAGTTTGTCTTTCTCCTTCTCTGTCACACTTCACCTCTCCTGCTGCTTTCTCTCTCTGTGCCTCACTCACTCACTTACTCAGACTTTCCCTCTCTCTGTCTTCTTGCTCAGTCCTCCTATGTGTGTTTATGTACCTATCTGCTCTATGTAACACAATCAGACTTTCTCACCCCTCACTGTGTTTTCATTCTCTTAACTGGGCTGATTTCCCTCCCTCTTCCCTCCCAGAGAGAGAGAGAGAGAGAGAGAGAGAGAGAGAGAGAGAGAGAGAGAGAGAGAGAGAGAGGTAATCAAAGGTTAAGTAAACTGTGGGATAATAATTACAGGTTTTATCAAGATTGTTGTACCTGCCCTCCTGCCTTCACCTCATCTCTGAAATCTATCTGTGTTGACCTGAGAAGAAAGGAACTTGGATGCTAGCTTTATAAGAAGTTGTCAATCTCACATTCTTCTCTTCAACACAGCAATGTAAGCTTTTAATGTGTTTTCTGTGTGACTGCTGTTACACAACATGTTCAGTGATACATTTGACTAGGCGTCAGGTCTCTGCATGTTGATTTTGACACTGTGCTGAAATAAATGGAAACAACAGCAGCTAACTGGTGACTAAACATGGTCATATCTTTCCTCCTTGAGATTCCTAAAAAAGAATACAGAATAAACATGGGAAAAGATTTTAAAAAAAGGAAAACCTACTTTTTGTACTCTTCACTTCCCTCCTCCCTTCCTTCCCCCCTCCTCCTTATCTTACTTCCTTCCTTCAAGGATGACCTGGCTATGCTCAGCACTATCACCCATCATGACTTGAAGTAGAGTGGGGGCCTCTTCATCACAGAAGAGGGACGTCCTGTTCCAGGTAAGCCTCAGCTTTTGAACCAAACCAAAGTACAGGAGGCAAATGCAACAATAAGAACTGTGGAGGAGATAATCGGATCTCACTCCCCTGTGCTTGTACATGCTGTAACTCGGGGAAGAGACAGGAAAAATCATTCTAGACTCCTCACATCCTGGATGTAAATGGTTTTAGCCTCTCCCCTTCAAAACATACTACAGAATACATAGATACCAGAATAGCCAGACACAAGATTATCTTTCCACATGGCATTACACTCAGTCTCATTCCATGTCTGTGCCTCTCTCTCTCAAATAGACCTGCAATCATGTGTGTATAAAATAGATTTTACTGTACATATTCAAGTACATTGTGTAGCAGCTTGTCCAGCAGTAAGTGCATTTCAAATCAAACTCACTTATGGTTGAAAAGATGAGCTTGTAGCAAACGTTGGTTAGATATTGTCTTTTTGCTGTCTTTATGACTTTCCTATCTCTCTCTAATGCTATGTTTATGTTGGAAATGTTCTAAGCATTATCAAGATGACAGTTTCAGAGTGACGTCATCCATGAGATCAGACACGGGGCAAAGAATGACCCAAACTAACTGAGAGCGTGTGAGGAGATCAACATGAAAAGGGTTTCTTTTGTGCCTAAAAAAATGCAAAAGTAATGACTGGAAAATTATCATTATCTCAGTGATAAGCCTGCTTGTTAGCTCAGAGTGCTGTGAGCTACAGTGATCTGTACAGAGCTCCAGATCTTATAAAGGCTGTGGATGGGTTTACAATGAAATTGCAATTTTTAACATAAGGCAGGCCGCTCTGTTACTGTGTGTTTGATTTTTCATGAATATGGTCTGATATGCATTTAGGGTTTCAGCATGGGAATGGATGTCAGCTGACAGAGGAGCAGAATAATGGTTTTAGATGGAAAATGTGTCACATGGTCTGTTACATGCCGTGTTGTGTCTTCTCTCTGCTCTCTCCCCAGTGTCCATTCAGGTGCCACTCTTTTCCCTGCCTAACAGCTGCAATGTGTGAGTGTACGCAGCTGGGCTCAATCACCAGTTGAGGCCATGGTGGTTAAGAGGCTGGGAGAAGCAGACAGACACCCCAGTGGGCCAGGTGGCAGCGTACAAGCTGTGTGTGTAGTGGATGTGGTGATCTCCTCTGCTCGAGTCGTGTGTGCTGTTGTTGGTAGCATGAGCAGTTAGTTTGTCATTCCATTTTGATCTTCTTGCCACTCTTGATGCAAAGCAAGAATCCCTTGGGTTTAGTCCTTCTAAACTTGTGTTTGGTGACGAAGTGCGTGGCCCGTTAAAAGTGTTAAAGGAGAAGTTGCTCTCTGGGTCTTCGCCCAAGACTGACGTGGTGAAGTTTGTTTCACTGTCTGGAGCGCTTACAGCGTGTGTCCATGTTGGCAGGGGGATTCTTTCTTCCTCCCAGAGCAGCAAGAAGAGAAGGTTTGATAAGACAGCTGTTGAGCGACAATTCAAGCTTCGTGATAAAGTGCTGATTCTGTTGCCCATGCCTGGTTCTGCTCTTATTGCCTGTTTCTCAGGTCCTTTTATGGTGAAAAGAAAAGTGTCTGACACCAGTATGTCATCCGCACACCTGAGCGCCGAAGGAGAACACGGTTTGTGTCACATTAACATGCTAAAACCTTATCTTTCCAGAGAAGTTGCCCAGGGGAAGCAGGGAAATACTGTGGAGACTCCTGCCCCCAACGAGATATCTGCTTCCTTGATTTGTATGGAGACCACAACTGATGATGGTCTGGCAGTGCCCTATGATGTACAGCAGTGTGGTAGGTTGTCCAACTTTTAGTTTGTTTTGAGTTTCTGTCCAGTCTAGACTTGCATCTGTAGTACCTGCCTTAGAGTCAGTGAGTTGATGTGCTCAATTTGTTCCAGTCCTTCCCTAATCTGTTTGGAGATGTGCCGTTCCAATTAAGCAGCATGCCTATAGTTGTCCTGTAGAGAAAAGGGAGAAGATGAAGAAAGAGGCTAACCATCTGCTAGGAAATGGTTTAGGAAAACCTAGTCGCAGTCCATGGAGCACCCTGTGTTTACTGGCTCTTAAATCTGATGGTACACCTCTTTTCTTCACAATGCAGTAAATGGACTTGTTCCTGCTGCTTTGCATGGATGACTGTATTTTACAGCATTGGTCCTGCTGTGTTTATCACCAAACTAGATCTGCTTAAAGGATATTGGCAGGTTTCTTTAACTTCTAGAGTATCTGACATTTCAGTCTTCGTAACACCGGACCATTTTATGCAGTTTACTTGGATGGCATTTGGCATGAGAAACATGATGTGCCCCACTGTAATGTGTACCTTGATGATGTTATGGAGTATTCAAATGACTGGGCACACCACATTGCAAGTCTTGGAGTGGTGTTCCAGCGGCCTGCTGAGGCGTTGTTAAAGCTGATGTAGCACTTGTAACACGTAGCACAATTAACACTATTGGACCAGTTCTAGGCTCTAATGTATTAGCTTCACTACACTGGCTTCCGGTTAAATCTAGAATACAATTTAAAATTCTTCTCCTCACCTTCAAGGCCCTTAATAATATGGCACCATTATACCTTAAAGAGCTGATAGTACCTTATCACCCCACTAGAGCACTGCGCTCCCAGAATTCAGGCTTACTTGTCGTCCCTAAAGTCTCTAAAAGTAGAGTAGGAGCCAGAGCTTTCAGCTATCAAGCTCCTCTCCTGTAGAATCATTTCCCAGTTTCAGTTCGGGAGGCAGACACCATCTGTACTTTTAAGAGTAGGCATAAAACCTTCCTTTACGATAAAGCTTATAGTTAGAGCCGGTCCAGGCTTGTCTTAGACCTGCTCTTAGTTATGCTGCTATAGGCCCAGAAGGTCGGGGGACACATGACACATGGAGCTTCTCTTCCCAGATTCTCCTTCCTCTTCTCCCTCCTTATCACATCAAAGAAATTAATATCTCATCAATACATGTTACTGACTTGACTTCTTCCCCGGAGAGTCCCTATGCCTTATCGTCCGCAGATCCAGGGCCGCGGCCACATCAAGGATTATGATGGTGGAACGTGAATCAGACATCGTGATCAAAATGGCGGATCGTGTTGGAATCTGATAATGGTGGACCACGATGGAGGTGGCAGCTGATGGCGGCAGTGGATCATGATTGTGGACTATGGTGGCATCCGATCGTGATGGTGGATCCTGATCGAGGTGGCTGCTGACTGTGGACTATGATTACATACTGCTTGATATACAATATGTCTACTCAGATACCATTACTGACAATAATCTATCACATAATTTGCCTTCCATTATGCTACAAACTGTATTCTAATCAATGCTGCAAATACCCTTATCTTTCTGATGTTCTCATACATGTACATGTGGCATCTATTGCACTTCTGTCCATCCAGGGAGCGGGATCCCTCACATGTGGCTCTCTCTGAGGTTTCTACATTCTTTTTACCCTGTTAAAAGGGTTTTTTAGTAGTTTCTCCTTACTCTTGTTGAGGGTTAAAGGGGACATAGCATGCCCATTTTACCACAAGTTGATATGGTTCCTTGGGGTCTCAATGAAATGTCTGTAACATACTTTGGTCAAAATACCACAAGGATCATTTAAAACAGCACCCTTTTTACCCTGTATAAAACAGCCCTCCACAGAGTGACCTGTTTTGAGTGCCTGTTCCTTTAAATGCGAATGAGCCAGCTCCCCCCTCTCCCCCCATGATTTTAAACGATATAAATTACATATTTTATATGATATAAATTATCAAATATGCATCCCATACTTTGTATTCCCCTTCTGTTGTCCTGGAGTTTTAATTTTCCCAATCACATAATCACAAGACCATGTAGGGAGACTTCCAGTGCCTTGTTACGACACAAAACCCAGGAAGCTCAATCGAGTCGCTCAAGCATGACGTTTCTGACTTAGAGGAACCATAACAAAACGCGCAAGTGTTTTTTCCCCAGAGTTTTTGGGTTGGTAGACATGCCAGATACCCACATTAACGTGTAGAAGCACTAACAAAGTGGAATTTGCATGCTATGTCCCCTTTAAGGGCAGATGATGTCACACCTTGTTAAAGCCCTATGAGACAAATGGGGTAAAAACATAAAACAAGCCAGAGATGTATATTAAGCATATTAACAGAACAATATACAAAACCACTTAGTGAACCATATATACATATACCTTAAGGCAATAAAGAAGTGTAAAAAAATGAGTGGAGCTTTTTTCAGTTTGTATCTTTACCTAGGTTTGTTTAGTTCTAGTTTTTAGTTAATATTAGACCTGTGTTTATATAAGACCGGTCTGGTGTCTAATTTTAGGTCAAAAGACTATCTATTTTTCTCCTGAGTGAACTATTTTTCCTTCTACCTTATCTCAGGTGAGAAAATAATATCCCTGCTTCAAATAAGCCCAAGTGAAACGCCACTATACCTTAGGTTATACACACAACATTGACAATTGTGTTACCTTCTCTGGCCAGTATCTCGGCTCCGAACCATAGTTGGGAGCTCACTGGTTATTTTGGCTCGCTGTCCCTGGCCGGTAACCAGCCGTCCGGACCACTCCGTGAATAAGGAGGAGGAGACGTTTCTTTAGTTTCAGCGCCGCCACTTTATTTCTTGACTATACAGGAGCAACACTGTCATCACCTCTAGGTGGTCGTTCACTTCTCGTTATACACACACTTTTTTTGCCCCCTTTCCCACAATACCCAGGTGCACTACGTCACTCTCTGGGCCCTTTCCTTAAAGGGGCAGGCCATACCTGCAACACTACCCCCACCTGGATGATAATTAATCCCTTAACATCACTCCAGCATGTATACATTATAAAGGGAAAGCATGAGACATTAATGGTACCAAAAACATTCCCCATAACAACCCTCTGATTTCCCACAGTCCTTGAAGGCATCTTTACCCAGTGGAAACAGCTTAAAGCAGGAGGCAATGTCCATATAATGTCCATGAAGCATACTGCATAGATCCTTTTTTAAATGCAACAAAGATGTCTTGACACACATACTGAAAATAGTGATGCTATTAATCAATCCAGTTACCTTAAACTTGGAAAAGTGACTAAAATAATACCGTTGTCAAACAACAATAAACATTCCACCTTCTTTCCTGTTGTTTACTCTCATACTGTAATCTCCACAGCGACCTATCGTATATCAAATTCAAAACAATAGAACAGTCAAAGGACTCATTGACAACAATAAATAACTAAAACATAGGCCCATAAATAATGTGCAAAACATTAAGAGGTGACTTTCATTGAACACTTTTGGTTACAACATGGAATTGTACAATTCAGGAACTCTTTTTTTTCTTCTCTGAGTAGGGCAGCGATCCACCTACACCCTGACTCAGGTTAAAGGCTTTGCACAGTTCAGTGACTGACCCAGTCACCAAACCTGTCCGGTGCTCCTCTGGGCCGCTGGGACCTCCGGGCAGAGGTAATAGGCAGATGGGAGCCACTGGCTGCTCCCCTAACTGGATGCTGAGTCCCAGCCTCATCCAGCTGTGACTGAGAAAGGGGGTCAGGAAACAGACTGATGTCCGGCGTAGCAGGTGACGAAGAACTGGGGCCCTGAAGGGCCTCCACAGCAGGATCCTCTGTGTCTGATGGGGTGTCCCACAGGTTGAGGGGCCCGATGACTGTGTCAGATGAGTTGAGATCTGGCTGAGGGGGCACCACCTCTACAGGTGCCCAGGTGTCAGTGTCGGTGAAAACCCAGCTGTTGTCCAGCGGGGCCCTGGAGTAATAGGGCTTCAGCTTGTCATGGTGGACTACTTTGGCCTTGGCTCTTTTTAATCCTGTAGATCAAGTCGTCCAGTAGGCCCACGATGAAGTAGGGGCCCTCATAGGAAGGTAGAATCTTCCGCACCCTGTCTTTAACCTTTTTGGTGCCTTTAATCAGGTGCCAGACGGCATTTCCGACTTTGTGTTGGACTTGACAGATGTTTTTGTCGTACTGTCTTTTAGCACATTCAGCAGATTTTCCCAGAGCTTCTCGTGCCAGCTGGTGAGACAGCTCTAGCCGTTCTCTGAGTTGCATGACATACTGTGGTGGGGTGTTTACATTGTCACTGTCAGGTGGCAAACCAGCGACCAGGTCAACTGGCTCAGTGATTTCTCTTCCAAAGAGCATCATGTTTGGTGTCAGTCCTGTGGAGCTATGTTTGGTTGCTCTATAAGCCATGAGTGCATACGGAATCATCAGATCCCAGTCCCAGTGACATCTCTCAGCAGTGGTAGCCAGGATTTTCTGTAGGGTGGCATTAAAGCGCTCCACTTGTCCATCCGACTGAGGGCGAAATGGTGTGGTTCGTGTCTTTTCGATTCCCAGGAGTTTACACATCCCCTGGAAAACAGCTGACTCAAAGTTAGTGCCCTGATCACTGTGCAGGCACTGGGGAGCTCCATACCTACACACCCACTCAGAGGCAATCTTTTCAGCCACTGTGGATGCCTGTTCATCTGGAACTGGATAGGCTTCTACCCATTTACTGAAATAGTCCTGAACTACCAGTATGTAGCGGTTATGTCTATCTGTCTCATTTAAAGGTCCCATCAGATTGACTGCAACCCTCTCCATGGGAGCACAACTCGCATTGTACCCATGGCGGCCTTAGGTGTTTTCTTTGGGCGAGCTTTTGCAGCACAGCTGGGGCAAGTGCGACACCAGAGGGTGACATCGTCCTTCATGTTGTACCAGTAATACCTGGTCTTAAGGTGTGTGAGAGTTCTTTCTACTCCAAAGTGTCCACCCACTGGGCCGTCGTGCATCTGTTCCATCACTGAGTTGAGATACGTGTGAGGCAGTAAGATCTGAGGGTAAAACTCTCTTCCTTCAGTGCAATAGAATTTCCTCAGGAGGACTCTGTCTTTCTGATCAAGTCTTTTCCACTGTGCCCAGAAGGCTTTGGTGGCGGGGCTGCAGTGTGCTATGTCTGCATATGGTGGCCTGCCTCTCCCTTCATCCATCCACTTTTTCACTGGTCCTATGTCAGGGTCAGACTCCTGGGCAGTGCTAAGCTGTTCTTGAGTCCAACCAGCGAATAGGTTGGTGTTGGGAGGCTCACTCACCCTGTTGATGCTTGGATGTAACAGGTCCTCACTGCAGGTGTCCTCTACCCCCACTAGAGGTTGCTCTGTTGACATCACCATGGCGACTTCAGCTGTGATGTCTGTCAGGTCACACTGGACCCCTTTGTGCTGGTGTTGGTTACTGTTTTGCTCGGGCTCTGGCATCGTGCAGGGGCATGACTCCCTGCAGGGCCTCCTGGAGAGTGCGTCCGCATTTTGGTGGTGCTTCCCTGGGCGATGGACCACCTGAAAGTCGTACTCTGCCAGCTTCTCAAGCCAGCGAGCGAGTTGCCCCTCTGGTTCCTTAAACCTGGTTAACCAGCGCAGGCTGCTGTGATCAGTTCGGAGTGTGAACGTTCTTCCTAACAGATACTGTCTGAAGTGAGAGGTGAACTCTATGGCTGCCAGGAGTTCTCGTCTGGTGGTGCAATAGTTTTGTTCTGTGGCTGACAGCCTCCTGCTCCCATAGGCTAACACCCTCTCCTCGCCCCCTGAACTTGGGAGAGGACCGCTCCGATCCCCCAGTCACTTGCATCTGTGTCGAGAAGCATCTCACCACTGTCGAGGGGGTAGCCTAGGACAGGAGCTGTTGTCAGATGTTCTTTCAGTTCATTGAATGCTCCCTGGCATTCCTCTGTCCAGTTAAAGCATGCATACTTTTTGGTGAGTTCGTGGAGCGGCTTAGCTATTGTAGCAAAGTTTTCTACAAATCTTCTGTAGTAGGAAGCTAGGCTGACAAACTGACGTACCTCTGAGATGTTACGAGGTGTAGGCCAACCTGTCACCTTTTTCACCTTCTCAGGGTCGGTGGCGACACCGTGGGCAGAGACGATGTGCCCCAGATAGGCCACCTTTTCCTGGAACAGGCAGCACTTTGATGGTTTCAGCTTGAGATTAGCTTCACGTAGCCTGTTGAAAACTTGGTTGAGTCGCTCTAGCATTTCTGTGCCATCCCTCCCCAGGACGATGATGTCATCGAGATACACCAGGCACGTTTTCCACTGCAGCCCAGCCAGCACTCGATCCATTAACCTTTGGAACGTGGCAGGTGTGTTGCACAACCCAAAAGGCATCACATTCCATTCGAATAATCCTTTGCGGGTGCAGAAAGCTGCAGCTTTACGGGCTCTTGGTGTCAACTCTACCTGCCAGTAGCCTGATGTTAAATCCAGTGTACTGAAGTACTTGGCGTTGGAAAGAGTGTCCAACGTGTCCTGTATACGTGGCAAGGGATAAGCATCCTTAATAGTCCTTTCATTGAGGAGTCTATAGTCCACACATAGTCGTGTGCTTTGGTCCTTCTTCTTCACCATTACAATTGGGGCAGCCCAGCTGCTGTTGCTGGGTCGTGCTACTCCAGTCTCTAGGCTCTGTTGCACTTGTTGATCTGCTGCAATCTGTTTGTCTCTGGCCATCCTGCGTGGTGACTGTTTTACAGGCGGCCCTTGGGTGGTCAGTATATCATGCTGCACTAGGCTAGTGCGGCCAAGGTCCAGTTGAGAAGATATCTCCATACGACTGTAATACGCCAACTAGCCTGACTCAGTCTTCCTCAGAGAGGCGGGCACCACTCTCAGCATACAGGTCCTGTAGGTGGCTGGGTACATAAGTAGATGGGGGGTCATTGGGCTCAGGTGCCGCTCGGGCCTTAGTCGGTTGGGGAGCCAGCTCCCCTAACACCTCTGCTGGCTGGAGAACCCCGGCAACTGCCCCTCTCTTCAGGGTGATAGGCGCAGGGCCAGGATTATAGACTCTGATGGGGATGTTAGTGTGTTGCTGGGTCTGAACAACGACGCGGGCCACCAGGACACAGTGCCTCTCAATGAAACCTTTGGTTGGGGTCAACATCATTTCTCCAGCTGCTGCATGACGGAGTCGGGCGGTGCCTGGCACTATATACTCACACCCAGACTCCAACATTGTGGTGCGGGCTACTCTGACTATGTGCACCTCAGGCTGTGGGGCGGGCTTAAAGTGAGGTATCTTCTCACCGAAAAGGGTGATTTCTCTGTGACCATAGTCCAAGTGGGCCTGTGCCTGCAGCAGGAAAGGGTGCCCCAGGATAACTTCCATGTTATTAGCTGTGTCTGCCATAAAGTTCACGTTTGTAACTCTGCCTCCGGCTCGCACTGGCAGGTTGACTTCCCCCTGGACTGTCAGACCCTCAGGACCGATGCCCTGCAGAACTTGCACGGTGGATGGCTGGATTTGAGGTCTGGATTCATGAGGGATGGCATTGAAATGACGAAGGGGCAGTACATTCCTCCGAGCGCCAGAGTCTAGCAGAGCACATAGTTCAAGTCCATATATCCGTATTGGAATACTCATGTCATCTTCTGAGCCTTTGGTGCAGGTGACCACTGTACCTGAGTCAGAAACCGGAGCTGTGCTGGCTCTGGGTGCAGATCGTTTGGGTTTACGGGGAGAAGGGCAGTTCCTCTGTATATGCCCCACCCCAGAAAAGTTGTGGCAAATGACTTCTCCAAAGTTTGTTGTACAGGCTTAGCTTTGTTGGACTGCCACAGCTGGTGAGATCTTTGCGTTCTTACTGGTGAGTAAGCGGGCTCCGCAGCTCGCTCATCAGCGACCCCCACTGGCTCTTTAAACGCTGAAACACTGGCGCTCTCATGCACCATAGCGGCCCTGGGTCTCCGTTCTGCAGCATTCCGAAGACCTGGCTGCATAAGCTGTGTGACGGCTCTGGCTGCCCGTCTGGTGGTTTCACACCTGTGGGCTATCTCGTAGGCTCTCGCCAGGGTAGGAGGCTTCTCCTCCAGCAGCTTTTGAACTAACTCGGCGTCAGCCAGGGCATTAATGAAGATCTCCACGCTGATGCTGTCCTGCTCCGACTCTCTACGGTCAGCATACACAATAGAAACTTTCTCGTAGATATCGTCTCTTAGAATATGCAGGGGCTCGACTGATCCTCTGATCCTCTGTCTCAGTTCGATGCCAATGGCTGCAGCGTATTCGGAGCACGGCCCGTAGGCTGCCTCAATCTCATTCACAATCCTCTGATAACTCCACCGAGCAGATCTGGGGTTCTTGTGGACGATGGCACCTGCGGCTCCGGTCAGGTTGAATCTAAGCTGAACAGCCATAGTCTTTTCTGACCAGTGGTTTGCTTTAGCACAACTTTCAAACTGGTAAAGGAAGTCTTTCCATGAGCCCGTCCCATCAAACTGACTCGGGCGTAATGTGGGAATTCTTTCTCTCTCTCCAAAACGGTCATCATCATCACTAGTGTCCATATATTCACATTCAGGCGCCACACGTGCTGGGCAGCTGCGTGGTTCAGACCGAGCCCTCCTGTCAGGCTGGCCATATTCACACCGGTCAAACTCCATGCTCCGTCGCGGTGCTGCTCCACAGTGTGCGGCTGAGCTGGGTTGAACTTGTACTCCATAATGCTGTGTTACATGTTGGGGCATGCATGGGGTGAAAGGTGACACGGCTGGCTGAAGGCACGATGCATAGGCTGAATCGGATGGGTTTGCTGACATAGAGTGACTATAGTCCATTGAGATGAAAGGGTTAGCTGGCGAAGTCGGGTTATCTACCCCGCTATGCGCAGCTTTCATTGGTGTGGATGCAATGTTCTTTAAACAGTCACAATTGCGCTGAAAAACGCTTATAAACTCACTGTTTGTGGGCACTTGCTTATTTGTCGGCGTGATGAAAGGGTTTGAGGGCGCCAGTGACGGCGTGCAGCTGCCGTGGTCTGCCGCTCCATGTGCAGCTAACGTTAGCTCCATGCTAGTCACGAAGGGGTTAGTGCTGTAGCCATGCCCGGCGTATCCGTATTTCTTGACTATACAGGAGCAACACTGTCATCACCTCTAGGTGGTCGTTCACTTCTCGTTATACACACACTTTTTTTGCCCCCTTTCCCACAATACCCAGGTGCACTACGTCACTCTCTGGGCCCTTTCCTTAAAGGGGCAGGCCATACCTGCAACAATTGTGAACATAAAGTACAGCATAAAACGTCACACTTCAGTTTAGTTCAAATCACAGTTTGTTTCCAATTCAGTTCTGTATGAGTTTCTCATTCAGTCCAGTTCAAACAAAAGAAAAGATATCAATAGTCCTACCACTCTGGCAGCGAGTCATCAAAATCCAACTAAAGTTCAGTGGGCAGCGGTGTAAGTCCTCTCCGGTGTGAAAGGGATGAAGGTTTTTGCCTTTACAGACGGGTTCCGTGGGTCTGGCTTGCCATCTTGTCTCTGTCCCGCGTCTATCTGTCCCCACACACGCTGAGGTCTCTCCTCGAAGTTTTCACCAGATCAAAAAACTCTGACCAAAACTGGTGTGATATACTCGGACACAATCCTCATCAACCACCCTGATAGGTATTGTTCTCAGGTCCTAAGTTATATCCTCAAAAATGTTTTTATTGCGCCAGTTAATTTCTCCGTTTCTCTCGTTTGTCTCTCTCGTCTGCCTTTTGCTCCCGCTCCTGCTTCACCTGCGTCACCTCGACAGAGATACTCTCTTAAAGGGGAAGTGTCACTATGATTTTTATCCGGCATACCTTTAAATATTTTCCCATTAAATTATTATGAACTTGGTTTTTAACTGACTTTAAATGGATGTCTTGTATGGATTTGATCAGTTTCACCTATTTATGAATTGTAATGGACTATTTATCTATTTATACATTTTAATGAATATTTATATTTATTTATTTCACATTTATTTCTTTTATTACTCAGTTTTAATGTGGGCTTCATCAATGTGGGCTACACTGAAGCTTGCTAATAGTGAGTTCGTACTTTAGTACTTCATATATGGGCATGTCGTTTCACACCTGAAGGAAAACTTTATGGATGCAGTCCTCCCAGTAAAGCTTACCTGTTCCCCCTCTGGGTGTCATATTCCAAACGAGGACATGGTCACCTTCGTGCAGCACAGAACTCCTTTCTTCACAGTCATGATTTCTTTTGCTTCTCATATATTCTTGATGATGTGCATGGGGTCTAACCAAACATTAAGTCAAGTCTTGTTGACCTCCCAAATAGGAGATAGAAAGGGGAGAATCCTGTAACTTCACTCATGTATAAATGAGCTTAGGCATTGACTCTTTCCAATTTGGCTTCTGCCTTTCAGTGAGCGTCAACATTTGCAGCATTGTTCTATTGAAGCGTTCAACTTGACCATTCCCTTCTGAGTGGTACGGTGTGGTTCTTCAGCCCATCACTCTACAATTCTTCTTTGGCTGTGCCAATAACTGATTTTCAAATTCACCTCCCTGATCGTGGTGGATTCTCATAGGAAATCAAAACTTCAGTGAATAATAATGAAACACCTTATCTGCAACTGTCGTGGTGGATTTAGACTTCGTGGCATAAGCTTGTGCAAAGTGTGTGTAATGATCAACTATTGGTGCAAAGTGTGTGTAATGATCAACTATCACCAATATGTATTCATATCCACCGTTACATTTGTCTTAATGCAGGAAGTCAATAGAAACCAATTCAAATGCCTGTGTCATGACAATGGGGGTGAGAGGGGCTCTAGTCTCTCTAGAGGGTTTCTTCTGTTTGAGGCATGTACAGCTCTGAGACACGTAGCGCTGCATGTGTGGCCAGAAGAAACGATCTCGAATGAGCGATGTTGTGCCTTCCATACCTTGGTCTCCCATTTCATCGTGGAGTTCTCTCAGGACTGTTGTCGTGTACTTCTCTGGTAGCACCAGTTGTGTGCTTGAGGCAGTCTTCCATCTAGGCTGAGTTTTTCCCAATCATGGAGTAAACACTTGCTCTGAGCACTGAAAGATTTTAGCTCCTGATCCACAGGCCTCTTATCTAACCGTTTAGCGTGTATAACAGGGCCAATGTTCTGATCATCTCTTTGAGCTTGATGTATAGCTGATCTTGAGAAAAGCGTAGGTATCCCCTCATCTCCCTCTGCACATCCATAGCCTTCACGGACCACACCGTGTTCACATCTTTTGCTCCCACTGCTACGATATCTGCTGGTTAGGTGGAAGTCTGCCAGTTCAGCAACCCACTTACATCCTGCAGCGTTGAGTTTGGCTTTCGATGACACATAGGTAAGCGGGTTGTTATCTGTGTACACAGTGCACGATGAACAAATCATATCCAAATCAATATGGAAACCGTTCAGTAACGGCCCACTTTAAGACTAGGAATTCAAATTTCCCTGAATGAAGATGGTAATACTTCAGGGTCTGCTTCGAGTAGGGCATACAGTGGTCCAGTTATTCGGGAGAAGTCCCTAATGTTCTGTCGGTAGTAGCTCAGTAGTCCCATGACTGCCCTCACCTCTCCCACAGTTCTTGGCTTCTTCTCCTTTAAAGCTCTCACAGCAAAAGTATCAGTGGGGGCCATTTTACTGCACTCAGCGGACACCATCTACCTGAGGTACCTGAGGTAGCGGACCTCACGCCTGAACACTTCACACCTACTGGGCTTCAGCTTTATTCCAAGCTTCCGTAGTCACTGGTGGCTCAGATTCACAGGTGGGTCCCATACATCGTCAGCATCTTGATTCTTTTCAACTCTAATTTGATTCATTGTGCGAGGTGCAGGGCGGGATCCTTCTAGTATGGAGGCTGGGTAAACTGCCTGAATGTGCTGGACAGTGCCGATCACGGTTCTCCCTGCCAACACTATGTCATGGTCCGTGGGGTTCTGCACACTCACAATAATTGATGGTTTGGTAACTTTAATCACTTTTATGAGTGTGTCACAGTATTCAAGCCCCTCTGTCCAGCGGGGCTTCAAATCTGGCTCCAAGATTAGTGTGATATCATCTTGTGGTGAATGCATGCGCACTTGACCCTCAACTTTGACAGATGTGTGTTTTGGTATGCTGATCCTCTCCTTTGTCTTGACCAACATACTCCTTTGTTTGCTCAGCACTGATTTGTTCCACAAAGGCATTTGCTTGAGTCAGCCCTAGTTCAGGAAATACTGCCCTCCCTGTGTAACCCAGCTGTTCACTGTCAGTGGTGTTCAGTTCACTGCCTACAATGAGCTCAATGACATTCAAGCCAAGGATTGGTTGAATAAGCTTAATTCCATTTCAAGTGTGGGGACAACAACTCCTGTGATAGGAGCTTCCCCTGAAGCTAGTCTGAAAGTGACTTCTACCCACCCTCTATATGGCATGTTCTCACCATTTTCTGCCACGATGTCTAGTGTGTCTGCTGTGTCAGAAATGTCTCTTAGTCTTGTGTCTGTTAAGTGCACTTCTTTCCATAGCTCATCAATTATTGTCACTTGGGAGCCTGAGTCCCACAAGCCTTGAACCCTTTTTAACTTGGATATAACAGTCAAACAGATACTTTCTCCCCACCAATGGAGCCATTTTAGCCTGTTTTTCTCTTTTAGTGGTAGAGTTCATCTTCATACAAAAGGGTGGTGCACATTTTTCTTGGTGTGCAGCCCAATCTTCAACTTGACATGGTTTAGAGCACTAAAGCACTTTTTAACATGAGGCACATTGCTTTAATTTTACTTTTTCACCCATTTTTCAACAGTGCACACAGTGTTGGGACATTGCTGTGTAACTGGTCACTCCCTGTCCCGTGCGAGCAACCCTTCCCCGTTTAAAGAGTTACCTCCAACCTGTCTTTGTCCTTGAACTCAACTGCCAGACGGGAAGTGCTTGCTACTGCCACACCTGCAACAGTGCGTGCAGTTGTCTTCAGCTCAATGCTGTTGACATCTGAAACATCCCCCATGCATCCACGGTTTGGAGGAGGAAAGCTGCACTGTGGATCACACTGCTGCTGATACTGGGCAGTCTCCCCTCTATGTCCAGGGTCAGGAGTGAACCAGTATCCTTGTGGCGGTTCCTGTATCTGCTGGCCTGGAAATTGCTGAACTGATGTGCCATCTGGCCCTCCTGCTGGTGGTTGCTGTCTGGGTGTGTAATGGGGCTGCTGCATAGACTTTCTAATTTGAGACACTTCAGCCTTGAGATCTTTCAGTAGAGCCATCTCAGACCATAGGGGGATTTTATCTGAGTTTTCAACAGGAGTGTCTTTGGACTGGGCTGAACGGATCGTGACAGGCCATTGTTGTCCTAACAATTTTCTTACTCTGCCTCTCAGCCTCACAAGCTGCATTCATCCACTCAAGTAACAACTAATCTGAGATGTCAGTCTGCTCAAGATATGGTTGGAGAGCCCGTTTCACATTATCACTCAGTAGGCAAATTAACAAAGTGTTTAGGAACATGTTCAGTACTAGGCCTGGGTCATATTTAAGACCTGACTCGGCTTCCTGCGAGGCATACAAAATCTTCTGTCTCAGGTCGAAAGCTTGAATAAGGAAGTTCTCTGGGGTTTCTTTGATGCCCTGCACAGTAGAGGTGAGCTGCTTATAGAGATCGGTTGTACTCTTCTCCTGGTAGTGAGAACGGAGTATACTTCTCAATGTGGGCAATGTCAAGTTAATTTCCCCTCCAAATAGCTTTGGAGTTCCATGCCAGGAGAAATTGCTCTAATCACTGCATCAACAATCTCAAGTTCTGGAAACCCTTTACTTTGAAAATGAAAGCTTGTCTTTTTGTCTGGGCTCACCGATTTGGACAGATATTTTGAAGTCCTTGTGCCAAGGGGAGAAGTGCATGACTGTGGGTTGTGCTCTGTGCTGCGTTTTTGCTGAAAAACATATAGTTGGATTCTTTGTTTATTTGCTTATCTTTCTCACTTGAGTCTGTGTTTTCCAACTGAAGCTGCACAGCCTCAAATTCTTTCAATATCTTTTCCCATTCCTTTTCCTTCCTAATCTGTTCCTCATTCACATATTCTCTCTGTTAATTGACTTGTTCTTGTGTGTCACTTGTAGCTGCTGCCTGTAGGTCAGAAATGTTGTCTTGAAGATGGAGTAGATCAGACATTCTCTTGTCCTCCAGCTCCCACAGCTCCTGCCTCTGTATGTAGTCCGAAATGAGTGTTTATGAGAGCTGTTCGACTCTTGCCGGTAACAAACTCAAACTTTGGTCCTGCGATGGTTAGAAAGTCACATAATTCCACCAAAATCTCTCTGGGAGCACACACAGTTCTCTCATTATTTCCAGTTGTAAATGTTCCATCTCTGACGTATATCTATTCTTCTAGTAGAGCGTGGGGATGAACAGTGGGATGTGGTCCCTTTAAACCCTTTTTAGAGGTAGGTTTGTAGCAGCTCTCCTGGTATTTAATAACTCCTCAAATGGCATCCGTCCTCAGGTTGTCAGGATCCCACTGTAGCCGGTCCACCACCTGCTTGCGATGTCCGGGTAGTTAATAGAGGGCAGTGTGACAGTTGGAGACATCTACTTCCTGTAGAAGCTGATCCAGGCCGCACACACATCCCAGAGGTGCCTCCAAATGTTAGGCCCCTATAAAGGGGAAAAGAAACCTGGAAGTCCAATGTGATCACAAATTTATTGTCATGACTCTCTGGACTTTGACTCTTCAATTAAGAGTATTTTAGTTTTGATTATGGACTCTTTGTTTATTACTTTTCCTCTTTTCCCTGTGTTCAGGTTTGGGTTCAGTTGTTTCATTCTGAGTTCTGTGTTTCCTGTTTTATTTTGAGGTTTCTACTCCTTGTGTGTCTCTGCCTTAACTTCCTGTCTTTGTCCTGTTTCCCGCCCCTGTGATTGTCTGCACCTGTTCCTCATGTGTTTCACCTGTGTCCAATTACCCCTGCCTCCCCTGTGGATATAAGTCTCTGTGCTTCCCTTTGTCTTTGTCAGACCGTCGTCCTAAGTGATTACCTTTCACTCTTTCGTTGTCTTATGCCGTTACCTTTCATGTCATCCACCTTCAGATCCTTCGCTTGTGAGTTTTTACTTTTTTTTTGTGTTTTGTTTAGATCAAAGTGTTTTTCTGTTCGTGGATTTTTGGAATTTGTTTTTGTAAGAACTTTACCTTTAATACCTTTTGTTAGTTTACTTTGCTCCTGCCTTGCTTCTGCATTTTTGGGTCCACCTGCTCCTTAAACCCTGACATTTATCTCTACACCAAAGCAATGGATTGCAGATATCAACTGATTATTAAACCTCTGTAAATAAAGAAACATTAGGAAATGAGAGGCATTTTTCCAGTGCATCTTCCCAAAATATTAAAGTATTTTTAACATATATTTCTACATTTAGTGCACAAGCACATTAGTGCTCTTGAAGAGTGTAGCAAGCAAACACTGACAATGGCTACAGTATGAAGTAAAAAAAAATCTGCCTTCCACACGACTTATTTTCAAACCTGATGAGGTCAAGTAAAGACTGAAGGAGAATAAAATACAATACATGCAAGAGCTAAGAAAAGAAAGTTGTTGCCGATAAAATAAAAATAATGAATTGATCAAAGTGCCAGAGTAGCTAAGTGATATTCAGTACAGTACATAGAGGTTCCTGGTATGTAAATATTTGTATATTTGTTAAGTAGGTAAAATTAATTTTGAGTGCATCTCACAATTGGATTGATGTAATATCAATATTTATGGATTTGGGCCTCTGCCAATCCATACATTTAGTATAGTGTCACACGCATAAAACAGGCACTCTTAACAGTTGCGTGCGTATTGTGTGCATATTGTGTGTCTCTTAAATGTTCCTGCCAAAAGGAACTGTGGGATGGCATTGTGTCCTTTCTTTGTGTAAGGTCCAGTGTCAAGATAGGATGCACTGACACTCCTTTCCTTCAACTACCTCTTATCATGGCTGCCACATAGATATTTGATCATTTCATTTAGGAACCTGCCTGAGAACTTTAGACTTTAAACAATTCTTATGGTAACGCAGTTTCAGTTGATTGTTTTAAATGCACAGGTAATTTTTCTTTACCCGTGTTTAGTGTTATCACTGCCCTCTGGGGCGGCTGTGGCTGAGGGGGGTGGAGCAGTCAACCTCCAACCGGTCGGCGGTTCGATCCTCAGTCTTCTCCCTCCAGAAAAAAAACATTGTCTCAGAGATTTACTGAAAAAGTAAAATATGTAGGTCTGGGGGTCGAAACAGCAACAGGCCTTTGATAGTATCTAAGAGGAACTGAAGACACCTCCAGCGCTATGATCCAAATGCTGAAACACTCGTCTCTGCTGAATCATCCTCATATGGGATGGGCGCCGTGCTTCTCCAGCGACGAGCAGGTACAGAATGGAAACCGGTGGCATAATGGTCTGCTGCTTTATGGTAGCAGAATAGTAATCCCAGCATCCCTCTGAGCAGATGTACTGACCAAGCTGCATGAGGGCCATCTGGGAATAACCAAATGCAGAGAGAGAGCTTAACACAGTGTGGTGGCCAGATCTCAGCAAAGAGCTGACTAAAATGATAGAGAACTGTGACACATGCAGTCGTGAGAGAACAAACCTCAGAGAAACATTAATGCCTACAGAGTTCCCATCGAGACCATGGTCCACTCTGGGAGCAGATCTGTTTCAGACAGAAAACAAACATTACTTTGTCGTTATGGACTATTTTTGCAGAGATGAAGTGACTACATCTACTACATCAGAAGCACTGATCGATCACTTTAAGTCCATCTTTGCACGTCATGGAATACCAGAAGTGGTACGCTCAGACAATGGACCACAGTTTGCATCCGAGCCATTCAGGAAGTTTGCACAGGATTGGAGCTTCAGTCATGTGACATCCAGTCCTCATTTCCCTCATAGCAACGGGAAGGCTGAGCAGGCTGTGAAGACAATCAAAGGTCTCCTCAAGAAAGCTAGTGATCCATACTTTGCCCTAATGACCTACCGTGCTGCACCCCTGGAAAATGGATACAGTCCCACAGAGCTTCTCATGGGGAGGAAAATAGGGACACCTGTTCCTGTCATAGCATCCCAGCTCATCCCTGGATGTGCAGACATGACAAACTTGAACATGACAGAGCAAAGATAGAGACAAAAATAGATAGAGACAAAACAAACACATACAAGGACACACGCACAAACATCAGTACTGTGGTTATAAAAGCTGTAGCAGCTGTTGGAATAAACAGACCCTTCCACTGCAATCCTGCCTCCCTTTATTCTTCATGAAAATCTTCTTCAACATTTGGCGATCGGTAGAGGACGCCTGCAGACTGCATTTTGGGCTGGGTCAACACTGTAAAGAGGCCTAAAAAAAAAGGTAAGAAAATTCTTACCCTTATTAAATGTACAGTCTCACCCAGACCCAAGAGCAGTAGGTAGCATCTAACACTCTCCAGAAAAGATGTGATCATAAATTGATTTGATAACTGAGAGAGGCTTGCAGGGGGGTCCACTCATACAAACCAGTCCCCAAATGGGACAAGAGGCCCTAAACAAAAACAAAAAAAGAGAGTGGGAGGGTCTTGTGAATTGAATCTGACCTAATAAAGTTTGTACTGAAGCATTTATGCCAAGAGGGCAACAATCAAAAATCCGCACAGTAGGCCAAGAGGGCACTAAAATAGGGTTTATGCCAAGAGGGCAGTGATCAAAAACCTGCACAGTTTATGCCAAGAGGGCACATAAGAATTCAAGCCAAGGTTGACATATGAGCATGAGTGAATAGCTGCAGCTGCTTCAAGTCCAGAAGCCAAGTAACGGTTGAATGAGATGAGGCCTAACTGCATCTGTACTGATAGTTTAGTACGCCAAATTGCTCATATACTGATTACCGCTTGGGCTCAAAGGACTGGTTCAGTGAGCAACAGTGTAGTTTGCATACCTAGTAATAATACTCGTGAGGCAACTCACGACTATGAGCAAGGAGTAACTTCTAACCATTTACCAGAGAAGACTACAAAAAAGTAATCCATTGCGTTAATGTTTAAACTGTAACTCTGACAATTCTGAAGTCAACTTGAGAGGGCACCTCTAATTATACATTGTTATTGTTAAGATAACTTTTAGTAATAAATAAAGGCAATTGGAGTGTCTCTCTGTCGTGAAGAGAGTCAAAATTAGCCGTGTGTGTCTGAGTGTATGCCTGGGTGTGCCTGTGTCTGTATATGTGAGAGGGTGACGCAGTTAAGGAGTGAGACGAAAAAATACTTTTCAGAGGTTTAAAGTTTCAACAAACAGTTCATAAAATTTTAAACACTAAACAAAAAACTAAAATTTGTAATATCATGTGCTGGTTTAAAGTTTGTCAAAGTATGTGAATGCGTGTATGGTTCTGATATCTTTTGTTTGGAGCACTATATTGTTGAGCAGATCACCATTGGGTGTGGTTGTGGAATGCGTTGATTTTGCATTGTTCTGCTTGAGACTATGTGTTGCCTACAAGGTTGAGACTGCTCTTTGTACTCTGTGTTGTTGGGACAAAAAAGTCAGTGGGCATGCTGATGCAGCTTTATGATTAAAGGTCAATTGGCAGTGCAGTTGTGCTCTTTTAATATTTGTATTAAGTGAGTATATTGCCATTTTAGGTGAGTTCGAAGAAATTGTGTGTCGAGAGACTACACTGTGTCAGTGTCGGTGAGTATGGTGCATTGAAAGAGAGAGTTGTTTACTCGTTGCTGGCCAAAGCAGTACTGAGACAAAAAAGGAGGTCAAGGGGGTCTGGCTTATTCCCCAGTGTGTGTGTGGAGCTGCAGTTGTATTAAAATGTGATGCAATTAAATTATACACATTATAAACCCAGAATATAGTGCTGAAAGGGTTTTTATATCAATGATCTGAGAAAATAAGACATAGAATTGTCCTTGCTTTGTATCATTTGTGTTGTTTGATTGTTCAACTCTGTTACTTAAACCCTGTGTTCACGACTAAGAAAAAAGATAGAAATTGTAGTTTGTCTACTGCAAACATAACCTCTCTCTCTCTCTATATATATATATATATATATATATATATCAGGGCGTTGTGAAATCCCATTAACCCACAGTAACCTGCATTTAAATATAAAAAAGTCTGGAGCCAAAGTATTTTAATTACGAAAGTTGCCAAAATCAATTAAAGCTATAAGCCCAAAATTATTATCTAAGTTAAATAGTACATCAACAATAGGGTACACCAATAGTTCTCCTAGTCATAAAATACCCATCAAAGAAGAAAGACATATAAAAGATGTCTAAAAAATGGGAGAAACGTACTAAAGTGTTAGACCCAGCTTGGCCAAAGAGGGGTACATTTAATGTGAGCGTGTGTGTGAGAATATGGAGCTCAGAATAAAAGACTATAAACCAATTGATAAGAGCAAAAAGAGACAACAAAAAAGAGAAAAAGAATAAGAAATCGTACAATTATTCAAAAATGTTGAAGCTAATTACAGAAAAGTCATGAAAAAACAGACCACAGCTGACCCGAAATTCAAAAACATAGAAAAATAATTAGACAAAAAAGCAACTGCTGTCACAGGACGCAGCTGGACTTTATCCAGTCCTGTCTGGAACAGTGCTGCTCACAGGAGATGTCAAGTTTGAGGACTACAAAGCACACGTTCCAAAACTTTGCAGCACGATAAAGAAAAAAGAAACTCAAACTCCCAAGAGGGTGCAGGTAATGGACTGCTACTCTGAAAAAGATGATGCTCTCAGGGGAAAGAGAAGAGTCATACTGGTTACACCAACTCCCCAACCTTACTTTAAGCAGAGGAGAAAGTGAGGACAGAGGGGGAGCTGGGACGTCAGGGAAAGAGTATGGACTAAGGGTTTTACTACAGTAAAACCCCCAGACAGGGGGTCCCTGCTGAGGAGGAGACAGCAGGAAAAATCTTGGCGCTTGATGATATCAAGGCTCTGTGGGCCAAAGTTGTGGGGGTGCCAGAAATGGAGGCCAGTCTGCGCATGAGTGGAAATGCTTGGATGATGAACCCACAGGCAGACGGGACTGAGTTTAACGCGTCCCTGAGAAGGGAGTATCTGGTTTTGATTGACCCCAAAGCGCTGAAGGGTGAGGCGATCTCTGACACTGAGAATCCAGCAACATGTGTCAGTCGCCAGGTGAAAAGGTGGAAGCAAGAGACAGAAGAAGATGCGGAAGTCCTCTGCTGACTATGCTCTTCAGAACATCAAGAGACTATGCCCGTCCTGGTGAAAAACAGGCTGAAGATGTGGTGGGGCTGACATCTGTGATCACGTGGTCCATGCTCAAAACAAATACAGAAGAGATGACCTGAGACTGAGCGAGCAGGATCGAGACACACAGAAAAGTCTCAACTGGGGGGTGGGTGAGCTTCTTTTAACCAATAGAGCTGATAAAGAACCTTGAGAACCTCTCCCCATGTCTGATTAATTTGTAAAGACAGTAGGATTCTCTGGACAGAGACAGACGATTCCAATGACAGCTCCAGTTCGGCTATAAATTGAAGGCGGAGAAGCAATACTGCCTATTGTGATAGGCAGTATTGTGACTTCAATAAATTTGTAGATGAGAGATGCTTTGTATAAATTAAAGATGAACATTTGTTGCTCACCACAAGGGGTGGACATTGATGGCTCTGGACCCGGCCTCCAGATGAGTACATGGGATAAGAGGGCTAATATTTACTGGTTGGGGAACATATCAGAACCGGTAAGTGAAGTGTTCAGGAAGTGGGAAAAGTTTATTCGTTCTCAGATCCCAAAAGCAAAGGAACCTGTAATGGAAATTCCACTACTACTGTTTTGAAGGTTTTCTGTGCACTTAACTGATGCAACCTCAAAGTTCATGCCCTTACTTGGTAATTCCACCTCATGTTGACCTTTATCTGTGCAACTGTGTGCTGGGTTTGATTCCTCTTTCTGTAGCAGTGATGCCAGACAGCCGACATTTCCTGTCTGCTTTCTGTCTTGTTTCCTGTTCATCACATTGTATAAAAACCCTCCTTTTTAACTACTCGTTGTTGCACTCTGAGCCATGTTGCTGACTGTGTAACCCTCTGCAGAGCTAATAATTAAAACTCTAAGACAACTCCGGTCTGAGAAACTCATTATTTCAAATCTCGAGATAAATTTCCACGACAAACTTGGCATCACGAACAGGATCCCTTGAAAGATCGTCTGGACCCTAGAAGTCTTTGGTGGTTGGCCACCCGGGAGAGAAAAATCTTCTGCCTCTACCTCTGACATTTAAGAGACGAGAGGACCGAAGTGACTGGGGTTCCGGACCTTCTTCACAGGGATCCAAAGACCTCTCTTTGGTCATCTTATATCTGGTGAGATGTTGACATTCAGATTTTTCATGACTGTTTAGAGCAGTGGTCACCAACCTTTTCGAGCCCAAGAGCACTTTTTAATTCCAAACGTAAGCCGAGAGCTACCACCCTGATATCTTCCAAAAAACCCACTTAGCAATTTCTGTTAAAGGCTGAATGTACAAGAAATAAATATACACAAAGAGAGGCAGTTGTGCAACTTTTTCTATTCAATGACAATATTCAAATTAATATCAATTCATATTTACAATGCAAAATATGTAGCTTCTAAGTTCCACATCATGTTCTGCAGTGGAGCTGCTACTGCAGCGCACTGTTTTTACATATAGGCTTTGATTTGAATATGGCCACAAATATGATTATTGCCTTGTATGAAAGAAGTCCCTTGTACTCAAATAAATACCAGTACTACACAGTATGAAGCCGTGCATCTTTCCGCTCCTGCAAATATTTCACAATAAAAAAAACTTTTTAAACAAGGGAATGGATATCATTAACAAACTCTGGAGTGCTTTTATTTTGAAAAGGCTTACACAAAGTGTTGCAACCATTTGTTTGTGACATAAATTCATCAGATAAGCATTAAAACTCAGGTGAAATATCTTTCTCTGTTTATACTGCTGTGAACCAAAAATGTTTATCTGTCTATGACACAAATGTATTTACAACACTTTCCGAACACGTTTCAAAGTAAAAGCACTCCAGCATTTCACTTTCTGAATCCACTCATTTGTTCCAACGGGGCTTTCATTGTTATCGACAGACCGAAAGATGCGCATCTTCATAACGTAGAGTCCTGACATTTACTTTAGTACATAAACCAACGTGTTGTTGAAGGAAATGCAGGAGATAAACCTGCAACTCAGACGCCAGTAGCGGACACACAGCGCGTGTGAACAACAGACAACCGACACACAGACAACCGACACACAGCCAGTGAGTCCAGAGAGTTCGGGGATCGACAGTGAAGACTGGGAGATCGACCGGTAGATCGCGATCGACGGGTTGGCGACCACTGCTCCACATTGTGCCGCTTTGCCGTCGCAACAGTTGCCCCGCAAATGAGACACACACATTTTTCTTTCACTGTCGTAAAAAAGAACTCTTCCTCCCAATCATAGTATGTTTTCTTTCGCTTTTCTGTCATGTTTTCTTTAGTTTGGGGGGTAAAAACCACATCTAGCTCGCCATCGTTGCTGCTCCCGCTAGCTTGTCTCAACATAGAGTGAGATGGCGGTTTGACTTTTTTTTTTATTTCAAATTTCAGTTTTTCTTTTTTTTCTTCATTTTTCAATTTTTTTTTCTTTTTCTTTTTTTAATTTAGAGCATGCCTTGCGGGCGACTCGCGGGGTCCCTGCGGGCGACCAGGTGCCCACGGGCACCGTGTTGGCTACCTCTGGTTTAGAGGATTTCTCAAATAGAAAATCAAACAGACATAGGAAATAACATGTTTATGGTTTTATTTGGAATGGGTGTATTAGTCATTCTCTCTGGATTATTGTTGTTAATGATGTTTATCTCACCCATCCTCATGGCAATCATCCTAGTTGAAGGCATTTTTCCTGTTTTGCCGGAGAAAGAAACAAGATTCGTGAAGACGTCCACGTCTTAAATTGAGTGTTCAAGGGAAATTGTAGATGTGCACGATTTCATACACTTAATTAATAAGGATGGGCAGGAGTTAGGAACTCCCAGACCCAGAGGGTCCAAGTGTGGACTCTATGATTGCAAACTGGGGATGGGAAAGTGTGACATATCTTCCAATATGGTCCACAGACTTTGCTTTTCCTCATAATGGGTCATTCAGTGTCGACAAAATTAAACTCCTAAGAGAAAAAACAATAAAAAGGTCACAATATGGAAAGACAGAAGATAATAAGAAATGTCTTGAAATGTGGAAAAAAGAAACAGAATGTAGGGACAGAAAACAAACGTTTAAACAGATGGCTAAGTTTAAAAATAAATTTAAAAAAGAGATTAAAAGAACTGAGAAAGGTGAAAGGAAATCACATAGATCTCTGTATCCTCCATTTACAGGGTGTGGCGGTCCTCTTCTCGACGCCTGCTTTCCTCCTCCCCAACAACAAAACCCTCCTCAATATGATGCAGTGACAAGACCAGACTCTACCAACCAACGAAGAGTCAGTCGCTGACTATCTGACTCATCTGACTCATCTGACTGTCCTGTTTGACCAGCACAGCGGCATCCCTGTCCCTCCGCAACTGGGTGACCAACCGGGTGCTTATGAAACACATCTGAAACAGGCCTTCCTGAATGGTCTGCTCCCTCCACTACGGGCAAAAAGATCAACAGCTCCAGAAAGCACAGCTAACCATGATGCAGGCTGTGTCAGCACTGGTGGGGCCCCGTAGTCAAGATGGCGGCACCAGCAGAGCCAACTTGACTGTACCAGGAAGAGAGGGGCGTGGTCGCGCACATGGCCATGGGCGAGGCTTCCCCCGACGCCTCCCACTGGGCAGAGATGAGTGTTTCATCTGCAGACAGAAAGGACATTGGGCAAGGGACTGCCCCCAGCGGCAAAAGGGGGGGGGGAAGTGAAACACACACAAACACGCTCATGCAATGAAGACTCAAACTCAATTTCATGGTCGATTCTGGTGCAGTTTATTTTGTGATTAGGATGTCAGATTTGCCCACATCTCCTGAAATGAGTGGTCGCTTTATTTTCTCTCAAGGCTCAACAGCAACAGTGAAGGAAAATTTCACAAAACCTCTCCCGTGCACGGTTAAATTTGACAAACATCTCGAGATTTGAAATGAGTTTCTCAAACCGTAGTTGTCTTAGAGTTTTAATTATTAACTCTGCAGAGGGTTACACAGTCAGCAACATGGCTCAGAGTGCAACAACGAGTAGTTAAAAAGGAGGGTTTTTATACAATGTGATAAACAGGAAACAAGACAGAAAGAAGACAGGAAATGTCTGCTGTCTGGCATCACTGTTACAGAATGAGGAATCAAACCCAGCACACAGTTGCACAGATAAAGGTCAACAGGAGGGTTAGGGTTATGAACTTTGAGGTTCCATCAGCTAAGTGCACAGAAAACTGTCAAAACAGTAGTAAGACATTCATCAGTGGAATTTCCATTACCCTGCCCCCTTTTGATCATACAATGATCACACGAAAATAATCAAGAAACACCATAACAAACATCAATAACAAACATCAAATCATAGAAGAATATTGACGAGTCTTCAACCCATGCACTTTGCGTACATAGAGAGTTAACATCCACCATGGAGAGGTTCTAGAACATACAATAGGTAACCGCTGCTGTTAATGTGCAAAGAAAAAAGTACTTTCCTGCAATTGAGCAAGCATATAAAAAAGAACATGGAAGGTGTAGGAGGAAATCAGGTTACACAACATTATCACACAAGTCTGTGGACGGAAGTTGAGAGGACAACAATGTAAAGAGAATCTCATAAGGTGAAAGATTAGACCTGATTCGTTTTCTCATCCTCATTTACATCAGCACCAGAGGCAGGACCTTTGTCCATGTGAGACCTGTGTCTTCACAGCACTTTGCAAGCTTAGTTTCCAGTGGCTTGGTGACCACACTTGCAGTTTGTTTTGAGGCAGGAAAGGCTTCAACCCATTTTGAGATTTACCTTCTGATGGTGATAGCTCTATGAAGTCCATCATCAGATGTTCAAAAGGTTGTACAGGCAGTGGGTGTGCTGCATGGCTGGTTACAGCCACTGGCCTGTCAATATTGTGTGTGCCGCAGATTACACATGCCTGACAGTATTTTTTAGCATAGGTGGAGAAACATTTCGTAAACCAATGTTCTGTGATCATAGATAACATCCCCATTTTAGATGTGTGATCTTTACCGTGAGCTAACTTAGCATAATGAGGGAAGAAATGTTTTGGCAAACTGGGTTTGTTTGTCAGGACCATACCACACACCAGTTCGGAACATAGCACCAGAGGTCTTCCATAGGGAGATCTCAGGAGGAGTGACAGTGGACTGTACTGCAGAGAGAGAGGAGGACATATCAGAAGTGATAAATACTGTCTGTGTATGAAAAGAGGAAGTGACATGTCAGATGTGAGTGTGACAGCCTGTTGTTTGAAAGAGGAAGTGGTAGGCGAGCCGCAGCTTAAGCAGCAGCATTCCCCCGAAACAACACATCCGTATGTGCAGTACATTTGCATACAGCAACAGTCAGTAGCAAATTTGCATCCTTCCGTGCTGTTTGGGCTGAGAGGTGATGAGGAAGAGAACTCGAGAGGAGAACGTCGTTATCTGAACAAACAGAAAAACTAACAGTTAGTACCAGAGACAGCGTCACGTGAGGAGGACCCATCTACATACAGAGTCAAGTCAGAGTTACAAAGAGGTTCGTCAGAAAGGTCAGGTCGTGGTGAACACTGGACTTGAAGTTCAGCAACACAGTTGTGTTTTTCCCCGTCGTCCAAAAAAAAACATTGGATAAGTCCACAACCGAAAAGCACGCTGCGTCAGGCGGAATTTGGGAAAGCAGCGTGTATGGGTTGGGAACAATAGGCGATCGAACAATTACAGCTTCATTCACAGCCTTCAAATCCTGCACAAATCACCACTCAGTAGGTTGACCTTTGTCTCTGATTTTCTTGACTGGAATCAGTAGAGTCAGGGCAGGGGACAACACCAGCCTGCAAAAAGGGTTCAAAAACAGGGCATATCCCCTCTAGCGCTTCCTGTCTGAGTAGATATTGTTGTTTACATGGTAGATAACCAGATTTTGGAGTGATTTTGACTGGGTCACAGTTTCTGATGAAGCCCACATCGTATTTGTCTTTTGCCCACAGTGTTTCAGTTAGATCTGAAAGTAAAGGAGAAACATCAGAGGGGATGGACAACATGGCATAAGAATGAAGGTGATTTTCAACCACAATCAGGGCGTGTGGCTGGAAAACAGAAGGTTGGAGAAACTTTTAGATCAAATGCACCGCTATACACCGCTGTTATAATGACCGATGTAAACTCCCTCTGGATATAATAAGGACGGCATCTGATCATGAGGTGGTCCAGGTCTGGAGAACAGCCCGAAGAAATAATCTCCAAATCTGAGCAGCACAGATTGTTCACCATGCAGCAGACACCTCCTCCCTTGCTCTTCCCCGGGTTTATTGTCCGTTCCTGGCGGTGAATGGAGAACCCCTCGGGAACAACAGCGGAGTCCGGGATCGAGGGGTCGAGCCAAGTCTCCGTCAAAACCAGAACGTTACAAAACTGTTGAAAAACCATCTTGCTCCGAAGTTCTTCCAGCTTATTATCAGAGACTGAACATTAGCCAGAAGAATACTTGTGGTGGAGGCCGGTTCTCACGTTTCCTCAGCCGGACTAGGACGCTGAAGGAAACCCTTGTTTCCTTCATCGTCTCCGTGCTCCAGGTACAACAGGTAAACATTGCTATGGGTATTCCCCTTTGTTTGCTGGTGGTGGTGAAAAAGTGTTTTCCACCGTCAACCTGATGTGCAGAAGTTGTTCTCTATCATATTGTATGATAGGGCTCGCTTGGTCAGTGTGCACAATGCAGAATAAAGCTGAATAAATAACAAAAAAAATGAAAAAGAGTAGAGCTGTGACACTGCAGCCTCCATTGGCACCATCTTACAACATAACAGTAAACAATACAAATACAAGGATGCAGGCAGTGAAGGATTTAGCAATTTGGGGGCCAAGAAGAAAACAGGCATGGGGCCCTCTGCATCTGTTGTTCTCCACGTTTTTCAATCCTTATTTATCTAAGAAAGTCCTACTTGTAACTTCTTCCCAACTCAACAAAACATATTAATAGTTTAACAAATGCACTCATGGTAAAATCTTATTTTCATAGACAATATGATCTCTGTACAATAAGAATGTATCGTATTGTCCATTCACATGGAAGATCTGTCATTTATTACCTTGGTTTTGAGCAGGATATCTGATTGATGTTGATGATGAGCCTCTGTCTTATATCTTGTTTTAATTAAGTGAGACGATAACAAAAAGGGGGTCAATTATGGAGTTACAGAAATATTAACTAAATATATTTTTTAAAAAGATTACCATTTTTCTGAGTCCCTGTCTTTCTCTTACTCTCCTCCTTTGTACCTGTTTTCTCTCTCTCTCCCTTGATGTTTTTATTTTCTTGTCTTTCTCCGAAAAACACGCTAACGTTTTTTTAAAATCATCATGTATAGGCCATCATGTCAAATTCCAGGAGCGAGTGAAAGTGTGTGTGTGTGTGTGTTTGTGTGTGCGCTCACACACACAGAGGCCCCGGGACCCCGCCCCCACTCACGCTCAAAGGGACACACGCAGTGAGACCAGAGCTAGTTCACGTGAAGCAGCCGGTCAGTGACTTTGTTGAAGACCAGTGGAAACAGTGAAAACACTGAGTTTCTCTGGTCACAGCAGAAGTTGGTTTGTTCCGAGCTGGAGTTTCTGTGTCCTCCTCCACTCTATCCTGCTCTCACTTAAACTTACAAACACTCAATACTAGTTATCACGACCTGATCAGTACATTAAGTTTTCTTAGTGTTTGTTTGATTCGCTCCAGAGTTTATGAGGCTGCATTTAAAACATCATAAAAAATGACCTCGTCAACATTTTACCGCTCCGTACAACACAAGACGTGACGTGAACAGCAGGACTCAGTGTTAAAGTGACTGGAGCGACATGCATACATGATCAGACACCATCGATTAATAACTAAAGACATGATCGTAAGTTTGTCTCAGAATAATCCCAATAAAAAACAGAACATTTGTACGTGAACTAGTTCATTTTCATCTCTGTGAACTGAACTTTGAACTTGTTCTTTTTAAGTGTGAAATGGCTCAACTCTGCTTGTCAGTTTGTGTTTACGCCCCAAATCACTTCCGTGGACACGCTCATGTAATAATCCATTGTAGTGGGGACTGAGGGGGAGGGGGGTTGCTGAGACACTAGTTACTCATAAATTATAGGCATTCTGATGCCATTTTAGCATATGGAGTAAAGAGTAAAAAAAAAATCTTAACCATAAGTTTATTAGTAATAACAGCCTTACAGAATAAACGCATGCAAAACATAAACACCAACCTCATCACTAAATAAGTGATTTCCCTATAGGGGTTTGTATTGCCGTTAGCATGAAGCTAATGGAAGCTTACGGAGGCAACGCTCACAGGTTAAACTTAAAACACGCTATGCTAGCGGGAAATCATCTATAGTAAAGGTCACACACATAATGCAAGGCATAGCTTAACTCAGCGCTGATTTCATAAGAGTTAACCGGAGATTTTTTCACGCCGATGTTTGCTGCTGAACGCTGCTGCACACTGCTCACCATAGTAGAGGGGAAAGAGGAAGTGATCCTCCGGACCCGGATATTATAGTTGAGCATCGGAAATTATTATATATTTTTAGATTACTTTAAAATCATTTGAAACCTGGGTTACATTTGCCTAATGGTTAGTCCGCCTCTGGATGCAGGAGCAAGTGAACACAGTGTCTGGCAGCAAAGGCAAGAAGGGACTTTGGAGGTCCCATGACGGTCTGGTGTTGCACCTGTAGCGTTGTTCACTTCATGGGTATCTGGATCGCACAGTGTCCAATGCTGTGCGAGAGGAGAGGTTTGTAATTTTGTAAAATTTGTGCCCAAAACAATGTGAGAAAAGGTGTTAAGACACCAGTAGGCCATATTCAGTGCCAGAGGGACCATTCAAACACATTGTAATGGATTATGTTAACATAATAAAATGTGTGCATAGAAAAAAGGTGATAATTTAAATAGTACTATCAAAAGATTAATAAGATTTAAATTCTTAATAAGGGTTAAACAAAGGTTGGGGGTGTGTTTATTATCCTCAATCACAAGGGATGGTAGAAAGAGTTAACAGAACCTTCAAAGCTAAGTTAAACAATATCTGTGCTAGCACAAAGCTAAACTGGGTAGATGCTCTACCACTTGCACTAATGAGCTATCACATGCAAACTAACAGAACCACACATTTAATCCAACATGAAATGCTTATAGGTTGACCATTGCCCGCTTGAACAATTGCAGATGACCTGAAAATGAACTGTCGTACAAAAGCTATTTATCTTCAGGAGAAAAGCAGAGTCCCAGACTCCAGCCTGGTGGCAGAGAGCCCAGTGGTGCCAGGGGACGAGATCTACATTAAGGTCTTTTCAAAGGAAGTAACACCAGCCAAGATGGGAATGGTCCATATAAGGTGGTTCCGAGCAACGCCCACGGCTGTCCAAATTGAAGGAACCACCACGTGGTACCACCTGAACCACTGCACCAAAGCCAGCAAGGTGCCAACGGCCCATAACCTGTCTGGTGTGGATACTGCCAGGACAGGCCCAGGAGGAACAGCTGATGAAACGAACGATCCAAGGAAAGACCGAGAGACATGAATCAGAAGTATGATGCAACTACAGACCAGACAAACACCAAAACAGATCAAGTTTGAACTACACCAGCTAGAGTGATTAAGACCAATATGGCACAAAAATGCTAGATGTAAAAAGAGAGAAAGAACAGAACTGAATTATATAAAGCTATTGTTTCACTTAAGAAGGTGTAGTTTCATTACAGTTGCTAAATTTTCTAGAAGGTTGTTTGGTATTTTCTTAAAGAAGGCTCCAGAAAGAGAGGAATTATGGGGGGTGGCCAATGTACAGTTACCTTCCAGCAAAAACAAGTGGATTGTCTGGATGAGACCAGAACCTCAGTGGCAAGTAGCATAATATGATTTTTATCTTGAGATTGGGTTTAATATAACTTGTAAGATATCCAACGTTGACATTTTTACCTTGAACCGTGTGGAGAGGACAACAATGCAAATAGAATCTCATAAGGTGAAAGATTAGACCTGGTTCGTTTTCTCATCCTCATCCTCAGCCTCATCAGCACCAGAGGCAGGACCTTTGTCCATGTGAGACCTGTGTCTTCAGAGCACTTTGTAAGCTTAGTTTTGAGTGTGCCATTCTCTCGTTCCACAGCTCCACCAGTGGCTTGGTGACCACACTTGCAGTTTGTTTTGAGGCAGGAAAGGCTTCAACCCATTTTGACCACATGTCGAACATCACTAAGCAGTGAGATTTACCTTCTGATGGTGATAGCTCTATGAAGTCCATCATCAGATGTTCAAAAGGTCGTACAGGCGGTGGGTGTGCTGCATGGCTGGTTACAGCCACTGGCTTGCCAATATTGTGTGTGTCGCAGATTACACATGCCTGTATTTTTGAGCATAGGTGGAGAAACCTTTCGTAAACCAATGTTCTGTGATCATAGATAACATCCCCATTTTAGATGTGTGATCTTTACCGTGAGCTAACTTAGCATAATGAGGGAAGAAATGTTTTGGCAAACAGGGTTTGTTGTCAGGACCATACCACACACCAGTTCGGAACATAGCACCAGAGGTCTTCCATAGGGAGATCTCAGGAGGAGTGACAGTGGACTGTACTGCAGAGAGAGAGGAGGACATATCAGAAGTGATAAATACTGTCTGTGTATGAAAAGAGGAAGTGACATGTCAGATGTGAGTGTGACAGCCTGTTGTTTGAAAGAGGAAGTGGTAGGCGAGCCGCAGCTTAAGCAGCAGCATTCCCCCGAAACAACACATCCGTATGTGCAGTACATTTGCATACAGCAACAGTCAGTAGCAAATTTGCATCCTTCCGTGCTGTTTGGCTGAGAGGTGATGAGGAAGAGAACTCGAGAGGAGAACGTCGTTATCTGAACAAACAGAAAAACCAACAGTTAGTACAGAGACAGGGTCATGTGAGGAGGACCCATCTACATACAGAGTCAAGTCAGAGTTACAAAGAGGTTCGTCAGAAAAGGTCAGGTCGTGGTGAACACTGGACTTGAAGTTCAGCAACACAGTTGTGTTCTTCCCCGTCGTCCAATAAAAAAACATTGGATAAGTCTACAACCGAAAAGCACGCTGCGTCAGGCGGAATTTGGGAAAGCAGCGTGTATGGGTTGGGAACAATAGGCGATCGAACAATTACAGCTTCATTCACAGCTTCAAATCCTGCACAAATGTCTTTGTCTCTGATTTTCTTGACTGGGAATCAGTGGAGTCAGGGCAGGGGACAATTTACACCAGCCTGCAAAAAGGGTTCAAAAACAGAGCGTATCCCCTCCAGCGCTTCCTGTCTGAGTAGATATTTTTGTTTACATGGTAGATAACCAGATTTTGGAGTGATTTTGACTGGGTCACAGTTTCTGATGAGCCCACATCGTATTTGTCTTTTGCCCACAGTGTTTCAGTTAGATCTGAAAGTAAAGGAGAAACATCAGAGGGGCTGGACAACATGGCATAAGAATGAAGGTGATTTTCAACCACAATCAGGGCGTGTGGCTGGAGAACAGAAGGTTGGAGAAACTTTTAGATCAAATGCACTCAGACTGGGTGAATACATTACATCAGGCGTAGTTGTGGGTAGCCAATCAACGGCAGCCTGGCATGATCTGACCAATGGGCCTAAGTCGTGCCACTGGTCATCATGGGACTTGGAAAGCAAGATGTGAGGGCTGGAATTTGAGACGCGAGGCAGTGCCATCTGCTGGTCGGTGAGTGAGACGGCAGCTGCACTTCTGGAACCAGACCAAAAAATATTGCACACATTCAGAGAATCATCGGGGAAAGGCAAAAAACAGAGATTCATAAACGTGATCTGGTGTGTCACATGTGAGGTGCAGTGCAATGAATCAGTGTGCAATAAAAACAGAAAAGGGGTGACAAGAGAGCGTGACATGGAGATGCAGGGGTCTCATTTATCAAACATTGCGTAGGATTCATACTAAAGTGTACGTACGCCCAAAAGCCGGAAATGGCGTACGCCAAAGGAAATTCCGATTTATAAAACCGTGCGCACGCACACCTGAACGCAATGTTCGCTTTATAAATCACAGTCCACCTGGAAACGTTCGTACTTGGATCTGCCTCCAAATCCGCCCTCCACACGCCCACTTTCAACCATAAATGGTCAATGCAAAGCACGGCATGAATATTAATTATCCTGCTGACCAATGGGTTTCCACCGTGAGTCCTGACGGAGTCACGGCATCAAGCGATGAGAAGAGGAAGCAAAACTTTTCTGACACTGACATTGAGGTGTTTGTTAGTGAGATGGGGGTGAAGAGCAATTCATGGGACAGCAGTGATGTCACTAATAAGAAAATACACTGATACTCTGCTGCTGCTGTTAACACAGTGAGTGAGAGTGAAGACGATAGAAAGAAACGGAGCCTGAAGTAAAAAAAAGATCACAGATCAATAGAATCTATATCAGCTGATCAGACATCGCTGAAACCCTCGCTTCCTCCTCATCCTTCCATTCGCGTGCACACATCACGCAGCATCACGCACACAGTGTCACAGCAGTATTTATTTATTCAGAGCATCGGACTGATTCCCTCACAATCAGCGGATCCTCACCTCCTCCCTGGGATATTATTTGGAAAGTGTCTTCATTTCTTGTAAGTGATCTCCAGTGCGCGCTGAGCGCCTGATGGCTCCAGTCCCGTTCACTGCAGTGATCTGATGATACACGCACAGTGTTAGAAGATATTATTAAAAACTATTAATGACTCGGCTCCGTAACTCCGCTGTTAAATGGAATCTAAACGTAATTTGCTGTAAATTGATTTATATACAGTGGGGCAAAAACGTATTAGTCAGCCACCAATTGTGCAAGTTCTCCCACTTAAAAAGATGAGAGAGGCCTGTAATTTTCATCATAGGTATACCTCAACTATGAGAGACAAAATGAGGAAAAGAAATCCAGGAAATCACATTGTAGGATTTTTAAAGAATTTATTTGCAAATTATGGTGGAAAATAAGTATTTGGTCAATAACAAAAGTTCATCTCAATACTTTGTTATATACCCTTTGTTGGCAATGACAGAGGTCAAACGTTTTCTGTAAGTCTTCACAAGCTTTTCACACACTGTTGCTGGTATTTGGCCCATTCCTCCATGCAGATCTCCTCTAGAGCAGTGATGTTTTGGGGCTGTCGCTGGGCAACACAGACTTTCAACTCCCTCCACAGATTTTCTATGGGGTTGAGATCTGGAGACTGGCTAGGCCACTCCAGGACCTTGAAATGCTTCTTACGAAGCCACTCCTTCGTTGCCCGGCGGTGTGTTTGGGATCATTGTCATGCTGAAAGACCCAGCCACGTTTCATCTTCAATGCCCTTGCTGATGGAAGGAGGTTTTTCACTCAAAATCTCACGATACATGGCCCCATTCATTCTTTCCTTTATACGGATCAGTCGTCCTGGTCCCCTTGCAGAAAAAACAGCCCCAAAGCATGATGTTTCCACCCCCATGCTTCACAGTAGGTATGGTGTTCTTTGGATGCAACTCGGCATTCTTTCTCCTCCAAACACGACGAGTTGAGTTTTTACCAAAAAGTTCTATTTTGGTTTCATCTGACCATATGACATTCTCCCAATCTGGATCATCCAAATGCTCTCTAGCAAACTTCAGACGGGCCTGGACATGTACTGGCTTAAGCAGGGGGACACGTCTGGCACTGCAGGATTTGAGTCCCTGGCGGCGTAGTGTTACTGATGGTAGCCTTTACTTTGGTCCCAGCTCCCCCATGCAGGTCATTCACTAGGTCCCCCCGTGTGGTTCTGGGATTTTTGTTCACCGTTCTTGTGATCATTTTGACCCCACGGGGTGAGATCTTGCGTGGAGCCCCAGATCGAGGGAGATTATCAGTGGTCTTGTATGTCTTCCATTTTCTAATAATTGCTCCCACAGTTGATTTCTTCACACCAAGCTGCTTACCTATTGCAGATTCAGTCTTCCCAGCCTGGTGCAGGTCTACAATTTTGTTTCTGGCGTCCTTTGACAGCTCTTTGGTCTTGGCCATAGTGGAGTTTGGATTGTGACTGTTTGAGGTTGTGGACAGGTGTCTTTTATACTGATAACGAGTTCAAACAGGTGCCATTAATACAGGTAACGAGTGGAGGACAGAGGAGCCTCTTGAAGAAGTTACAGGTCTGTGAGAGCCACAAATCTTGCTTGTTTGTAGGTGACCAAATACTTATTTTACCGAGGAATTTACCAATTAATTCATTAAAAATCCTACAATGTGATTTCCTGGATTCTTTCCCCCCATTCTGTCTCTCATAGTTGAGGTATACCTATGATGAAAATTACAGGCCTCTCTCATCTTTTTAAGTGGGAGAACTTGCACAATTGGTGGCTGACTAAATACTTTTTTGCCCCACTGTATGTTTTAATTAAAAGGTTCGTGTGGAACAGAAATGTCGCGCGATCAAAACTAAGCTGTTGGTTTTAATGTAAATGATGAATTGGATCAATAATGTGGCTTCAGTTCACCACCTCACGTCTGTGTCGCCACTTTCCCGTCTCCAAAACGTTCGTACGCATGGGTCAGAGTTTGTGTGGAAATATGCAAATTTTCCCGTCAAGTTTGTTTTTATAAATCCCAACGTTTGCGTGAGAAGTGGCGTACGCACGTTTCAGGCCCCGTTTTGTGTGTACGCAACGGTGATAAATGAGACCCCAGATCAGTTGAGGTATTTATAGGAAGATGCCACTGATATACAAACAGCTGCTCATGTGTGGTTTGTGACATGAGGAAAGGAGGTGAGGAATCATGCGTAACCGTCACTCCATCAGGGGAGGATACCAAATACAGGGAGACAACAGAAAATCATGTTCAAACCTTATGGGATGTTTGTCAAATTTAACCGTGCACGGGAGAGGTTTTGTGAAATTTTCCTTTACTGTTGCTGTTGAGCCTTGAGAGAAAATAAATCGACCACTCATTTCAGGAGATGTGGGCAAATCTGACATCCGAACCACAGAATAACCTTCACCAGAGTCGACCATGAAATTGGGTTTGTGACCGTTAACACACAGTTCGAGTTGAGGCATTTTCTGAAAAGCATCATTTATTTAACATTATGTGTGTGTGTGGTTAGTACAGCAAGCTGTTCTTTATTCTTTGATTATCATTGTACAGTGTATTATGATTCATCTCGAAGTGAAATTAATGGTGAATTAAAATTTCGTATCAAAAGATTTGGGCCCAATGATGAAAATTCCTTTAAATGTCAAATGGAAAGTAACTAAGATGACTTTACAGAGCTATCGACGAGATGGTCAATCTCAGTGGAGCTAGGGTTTTTATTAATTCGTTGGTTATATCGACGGATAATACGGGTTTAAATGTAACGTCAACATTGTATTGTCAACATGAATATTAAAGTCACCAACAATAATAATTTTATCGGTCTTTAGGACTAGGTTTGATAAAAACTCAGGGATTTCCATTAAAAATTCAGAAGCACGGTAAACTACAGCAAATATGATTGGCTGTTGGTACTTCTTGGATGGGTGTGGAAGACTAAGAACAAGGCTTTCAAATGAGTTGTAGCTTAGTTTAGGTTTAGGATTAATTGATAGACTGGAGTTAAAAATAGCAGCAACTCTACCTCCTCGGCCAAATTCTCGGGGAACGTGTGAATTTACATGACTGGGGGGAGTAGATTCATTTAGACTGACATATTCATCGAGATGCAGCCACGTCTCAGTGAGGGACAATACATCTATTTTTTTATCTGAGGTTAGTTCATTAACTAAAATAGCCTTTGATGATAATCTTATGTTTAAAAGACCACATTTAAAAGTTTTTGTTTCTTGAGTTGTTGCAGAGGTTGTGTTAATTTGTATTAGATTTTTGTGTAGAATTCTCCCTCTGTTATTGTTTGATTTACATAATTTAATGGGACGGTGGACAGACACAATCTCTATGGGTTTGTGGTTGTGCGACTGATCCAGAGGGAGCGCAGGGAAGTGTTTAGCACTGCAGCTCTGCTTCCTGGTCCCAACTCTGGGTTATCATTTAATGGGTAATATTCCTAGATAAGAGAGCTGTTCCATCCCAAGTGGGATGAACGCCGTCTCTCCTAACAAGACCAGGTTTCCTCCAAAAAGTTTTATTATCTACAAAGCCCACACCATTTACAGTACACCACCTCGACAGCCAGCGGTTAAAAGACAACATGCGGCTAAACATGTCATCACCTGTTGTGTTAGGGAGAGGGCCAGAGAAAACTACTAAATAAGGGTTAAACAAAGGTTGGGGTGTTTATTATCCTCAATCACAAGGGATGGTAGAAAGAGTTAACGGAACCCTCAAAGCTAAGTTAAACAATATTTGTGCTAGCACAAAGCTTAAGTGGGTAGATGCTCTACCACTTGCACTAATGAGCTATCAGAAACACAAACTAACAGAACCACACATTTAATCCAACATGAAATGCTTATAGGTTGACCATTGCCCGCTTGAACAATTGCAGATGAACCTGAAAATGAACTGTCGTACAAAAGCTATTTCTCTTCAGGAGAAAAGCAGAGTCCCAGACTCCAGCCTGGTGGCAGAGAGCCCGGTGGTGCCAGGGGACGAGATCTACATTAAGGTCTTTCAAAGGAAGTAACACCAGCCAAGACGGGAAGGTCCATATAAGGTGGTCCGAGCAACGCCCACGGCTGTCCAAATTGAAGGAACCACCACGTGGTACCACCTGAACCACTGCACCAAAGCCAGCAAGGTGCCAACGGCCCATAACCTGCTAATGGTTATGGGCCGTCTGGTGTGGATACTGCCAGGACAGGCCCAAGAGGAACAGCTGATGAAACGAACGATCCAAGGAAAGACCGATTGACATGAATCAGATAAGTATGATGCAACTACAGACCAGACAAACACCAAAACAGATCAAGTTTGAACTACACCAGCTAGAGTGATTAAGACCAATATGGCACAAAATGCTAGATGTAAAAAGAGAGAAAGAAACAGAACTGAATTATAGAAAGCTATTGTTTCACTTAAGAAGGTGTATTTACATAAGTAAAACCTGAGTTTCATTACAGTTGCTACATTTTCTAGAAGGTTGTTTGGTATTTTCTTAAAGAAGGCTCCAGAAAGAGAGGAATTATGGGGGGTGACCAATGTACAGTTACCTTCCAGCAAAAACAGGTGGATTGTCTGGATGAGACCAGAACCTCAGTGGCAAGTAGCATAATATGATTTTTATCTTGAGATTGGGTTTAATATAACTGGTAAGATATCCAACGTTGACATTTTTACCTTGAACCTTGCGGATCCAGGAATGTTTACTACTCTAAAACTTGCAGAAGTTTTTACCTTTGATTACCTTTGTCACGTGATTGGAGAACAATGTTGCATTTACATACCCAATAACAATAATTACACTGGTGGTCTTGGCTGTGATCTGTCTATTGGTTTGTTGCATCATACTGACTCTGAGAAAAGTACTCACTTAATCTCTCGTTAAAAAGATGACCATGATGGCGACTGCACGGGAGGCGGAGGCTCAGCTGGCACAACTAGTAGAGGAGATTCCAGATCCCAGAGCAATGGACTGAACTCTGGAATAAGGGACTGATAAACATCACCTTGTGCCTCGACTGGGATCTCCTAATTCCTATGATTTAAAATTGTTTCTGATTAGGTGGATCATGTATACTCAATAAGCACATTTAAACTTTGATTGATTTGACGATATGTTTTGTGCACTCGCCTGTTATAATTTAGTTTAAAATTTAAGTAATAACCACATATACAACTTTGTTTGTAACAATAAAATATTGGTCATATGTGTGACAACCCTTCCACTCTGCCTGCGTGCCTTGCAATCACTTGCTCCTACCTACCCATCTGGGTGGGGGCATCCAAGAAGGCATAAAAGACTGCTCTTCTGGAAGTGTCTCTCTCAGCAGGGCCTGCTGCACCAGCCTCATCCTTGTTCCTTTGTTTGGTTTGCTGCACCAACCAACACACATCACACTATATTGTCACTCATCCACACACTTCTGACACAATTTATGTCTCTCATACATACACACCCCACCAGTTAATTAATATGCTGTATTAGTTGAGCTAAATAAATTATTTTGATTGATCTATCTGTGTGTGGCTTCCGTTTTTGTTGCCAGCCTTGAGCCAGGTGGTGACATATGTTACTCAGACACCACATATGTTTTTAAACTTGGTTTTGAAGAAAGTTTGAGGTAGTTAGATTTGTTTTATTTAGTGAGATTTTTGTTGTTGAGTAATTTGTTGACAGATAGTTTTGGGGTCTCAGGACCACAAAAGGGGGGATTATATTGTTTAGCTGGACATCTAAATGACCAGTGCTCTTTGACTAGTCATATAACTGTTAGCTTAACCAGTCAGCTTGACCTAACTTGTGTTGATTAAACTATGCTGTAGTCACAAAACAAACACATACAAAGACACACACACAAATGTCAGTACTGTGGTTATAAAAGCATGTATTGAACATTTCACCCCGTCACTGTTTGACATTGTGTTAACTGTGATTTTCACTGTAAGACAAAGTTGTGTAAATGCATGCTTCTGAGACCACGCTTATAGTTCTAAACACATAACTGTACATTTAGTATGTTTCTGTAGTAGGTAATTTGTGTGAAATTGTCACCACTATACAGCACAATATTTAATAAAAGACCAAATTTACTTTAAATGATCTCTCTAAGCCAGATCAGTTAGTGACTTGTCTAAAGTTATGTAGTTAAGGTAAGAGACACATATTCATATTAAAAGTAATACAGGTCTTGATAAAATCAGTAAATGTTTTTATTGCCAAATATCTGAAATGGTATTTTTGCTTTATGCATTCCCATAACAGCTGTGTTAGGATGTGCCAGTGTGCACAGGGTTTGATTGTCAATATTCAGGCAGGTTAGCTGTGTTTCTAAGTCAAGGCTACTGTGGATTAATTTCTGAGTGCTCCATCCAGAGTTATTAGAGCGCTGTTAGGATGTTGTGATAATCTGTTGGGAATTGGTGTCTTTGACGCTAAATTCCCTGCTGCTGTTTCTCCAGAGTCTTAGGCTGCGTTAACATTTGAACAGGGTAAATAACTGCTTTTGTTGCAGCGGTGAGTATCGGGCTCCAGACAATGCTGGCTTCAGGGGAGACGACCGTAACTGTCCGCGTCCTGGTAAGCCAGAGAGGGCCGCATGCTCTCAGCTGCAGTTTAATCCGAACAAAGTGTGTAGTCATTGTAAAGGCAGAGGAAATTGGAAATCTGAATGTCCTGTTAAATCAGATGTTAAAGGTGGATCTGGTCGGGGATGTCTGTGGCCTGTTGCACTGGCTGCTCCTGTCTGAACACTCAGTCCTGGGTTTTCTCCGTGTGTTAGCTCTCACTGTCCTGTGAACAGGTGAAGCCAGAATTAGAGCATAGCCGAGAGGAATTCGATTTTTATGCTTTTGTGTCATTAGTGGGCAGTAGTGTAAAGGTGCCAGTGAAAATCCTGAGGGATACTGGGGCTTTTGATTCTCATATTCTGACCTCTGTGCTGCCTTTTTCTCAGTGTACTAACACATGATAGTACATTCTGATGCTGGGAATGGGTTTGACGGTGTTGCGTGTTCCAGTGCATAAGTTAGAGCTTGATTGTGGCTTGGTACAGTGTGAGTTATGGGGGTGCGCCCTTACTGCCAATCCCAGGCGTGGATATCATTCTGGGGAATGATCTGTGTGGGAGACGTGTGTGGGCTAGCTGTCCACCATCTGCTGAAGTGACATCCTCTCCTTCTGTCACTACAGTGCCTGATGAGAGTGCACAGTGTTTCCTAGACGTGTTTCCAGCCTGTGCAGTTAGAGAGCTATATACCGTGAGAAGGCAGAGCCTGAAGTTGAGCAGAGCAGCACAGAGGGGACTGGGAGCGCCTCTGTTTCCATGCCTGACTCTCTTTTAACAGTTCCTCGCAGCGTCCTGGCAGCTGAGCAGCGAGCTGATCCTTCTCTTAGTGAGCTGTTTGAAAAAGTGCTACCAGAGGCTGATGGGAAGAATGCTGCTATGGGTTATCTGTGTCAGGATCAATTGTTAGTGAGGAAATGGGTTCCTCGTGGGGTTAACTGTGTTGGTGATCCGTTTTTTCTGGTTGTTTTTCCGTCAAAGTTTCGCGAAGAGGTACTGAGGACCTTGCATGATCAGTAGGGACACTTGGGGGTTCGTAAGACCTATGACTACATCCTCAGGTATTATTTCTGGCCGCGCATGAAGAAGGATGTATTTAGTTTTATCAAAACATGTCACACCACACTCAGAGTCAAGGAGCATTAGAAAAGTTTCATCAAACCCTAAAATCTCTGTTGCGTAGTTATTGTTTCGAGTTGAGTCAGGATTGGGAGGAATATTTACCCTGGTTGTTTTTGGCTGCCAGAGAGGTAGTTAAGGAGAGCACAGGGTTTAATCCCTACCAGCTTGTATTTGGTCATACAGTGCGTGGGCCGTTAACTTTACTGCATGATGCAGTTGTGCAATCTGAACCACCCCTTAGTCTGCTTCATTATGTGATTGGTTTCCAGCATGGGTTGTATGTGGCTGGAGAGCCGGCTAGGGAAAATTAAGCATCTGCTCAGAGGAAGATGAAAAATCTTTATTACCGTATGGCAAAGACTTGTAAGTTCATTCCAGGAGACCAGGTTCTGGCTTTGTTACCACTGGTGTGTTCACCATTTCAGGCCAAGTTCCATGGCCCTTTTACAATTTTGCGCTGGTTTTCTGAGCAGAATTACCTGCTGTCTACACCAAAACGTAGAAAGTCAACTCAGCTCTGCCACGTGAATTTGTTAAAGCCATTTTATACTCGTGAGTCGCCATCTTATGAAACTGGGGGGAGTTTGCCACAGCAGACTGTGAAACCTGTGTTAGTGACAGACACTGTTGGAAGACACTCACTGGTTTCTGGTGTGTCTGTACATGAAGAAGATGGTGTGGTTTCACCTAATGAGAGCCTGCTTCATGGTCATTCTGAGTCACTGCCTGATTTAAAATCTGTGTTTAGCCATTTGTCCAGTGAATGGTGCGCTGAGCTGTCTGTGTTGGTCAACAATTATTTGTGTTTGTTTAATGATGTTCCAATTCATACACACTTGTTTGAACATGACATTGATTTGGTTTTACAGGGTATCTCAGGCAAAACTTAAGGTAATGGAAAAAGAAATAAAGTTGGGCATCTTCGTGCTTGCTTGTGGATAAAGCTGATAAAAGTCCTCAGTCCCTGTACTGACTACGGGAAGGTAAATGGTATAACAAAACCAGATGCTTATCCACTGCCACGCATGGAAGACTATGTAGATCAGCTATTTTTCTTAGCAAATTTGATCTGTTCAGAGTCCCTGAGGAAAATAAAATGCTCAAAAGCAACCTGTTTATCCACCCTGGTGGCATCGTCTATTGCCAAAAACTAAAACCTTGAAACTACTGACTGGACACCAAGATAAACAAGTGTGCATCTGCGTTGCCATGCTGTGCACCTGGTCTATGGACAACTGTGAAATCATATGTGCCATTAGGCCTTCAAGCTCCCTGAAGGACATTAACCACTATAAGGCGGAGTGATCAGTCCGGACAGTGAAGTGGAGGCCCCCAAGGTAATATTTGAAGTGCTGGATGGCGCTGACCACAGTGAGCAGTTCCCGCCTGGTGACACAGTAGTGACGTTCAGCCTTGTTGAATGTCCTGCTTTAGTACGCCACCACTCCTTCTCCCTCAGGTGTCACCTGGGTCAACACAGCACCTGAGCCGACGTTGCTGGCATCCGTGTCAAGAACAAAGGGAAGGGTGAGGTCAGACGGGGAGAGAATCGGTGCCTCCACCAGGGCTTTCTGCAGCGAAGTGAATGCTGCCTGACACTTATCTGTCCATGAGAATGTCTCCCTTTTTTTTTAGCAGGTAGAGCAGGGGCACAGCTATGCAGGATAATCCTTTCACAAACTTCCTGTAGTAGGAGGACAGGCCGAGGAGGCTGTGCAGCAGGGGCTGGTCGTAGGTGCAGGCCAGTGGTTGGTGGAATGGAAGATGGCGCAGGCAGGGCCTCTGGGGGGCTGTAGCACACAGGCATGTCGGTCACAGTCTCTGTTGTCTGTGTTGTAATGGTGTGAGTCACAAGACAGCCTGGCTGGAGCGGTAATGTCTGGACATGCAGGTCAGCTGGTAACAGGGCCTGTAGGAAATAGTCCTGGGCTAACTCACTCTGGATGACAGGGGGCATGTGAGTATAGGTGTGGTGGACCAGCCCCTAAATATCATTGGCAAGATCCCTCAGCAGCTCCAAAGGGCAGCTGGATGGCTTTCTCCTCAGTTGACCACTTGCTTGCCTAGGCATTGAATGCGTTCTAGTTAGCTTTCCCGTCATATTTGGGGGTTTTCATAGCCGGCGGAAGGGCTTCTCTGTGCGGCTCAACATGTGGGCAGTAGAGACAACACAAGACTTCAGCTCTCCTTATTTACAGATTTATATATGAACGTACACAGGTTACTGTAGGCCGTAACCAACACCAAAAGAACATGTAAAACTGCTGCTTCTCTCTCGCTCCGTTCCTCACTCACATGCAGCACTTGTCTCACAACACACTCACTTCCTCGTTCTGCCTCGTAACCCAACCAACAGCCATTGGTCTGTAACGGTCCAACAGTGTCACGTGCCCAACCCTGACATGTTTACTGACATTCGGGAAAAGTCAGTACTTCAACAACATTCTTCTAACTCATCTGAACATTAGTCATAAACCACAACCACATATAACAGTCAACAATAACATGAACTACCAGTCAGTTACAATATATAATGATCATGTAATTACATACCTCTATTATAATACTAAGGGGAAAGTGTTGCAAAATACAGGGCATATGCTATATGCTACTATCAACTACAATATTTAACATTCAACAATTTTATAAATATAACTTTCAGAAAACAACATAGAAACAACAAATAACCCAACCTCATCCCAGAAAACTTTGAATACTTTTTTTACTCACTGGATGCAATCCTGATAAAAAATGTCTAAAGAAGTTTTGACGGTTTTATTCTTAATCTTTTAGACATTGTAAATTGCTCACTAGAAACAGGTATCTTTCCAGATGCACTGGTCAAGCAACTTCTTAAAAAAAAACATAATTCCTTTATGCTGAGCATCTACAGACCCACTTTCAACCTGCCTCTCCTAAGTAAAATTCTGGAAAGGTTGGACGAGTTCCTACATATGAACCATATATATGATCGATTTCAGTCTGGTTTAAGAGGGACACAGCACTGAAACAGCACTGGTGAGAGTAATAATTGAACTTAGGGTGAGCCCAGATAACAAAAAAGCATCACAGTAGATCATGAGATTCTTTTACACAGACTCGAAAATTGGATTGGTATCAAAGGCACAGCTCTAAACTGTTTCAAAACATACCTCACTGCAATGTTCCCATGATCTCTAAAGGTTGCAAAATATAACCTTGGAACCTTCAGAGAACGTTCGTCGAGGTTCTCTATTTGCTGAGATCGCTGGCTTTTTATGTTTCCATACGAATTATTTTAATGCACATAAATGCTCTTAAAATGTTCCTAAAAAAGGTTCCAAACATGTCATGTTGACAGGGTAACACTTCATGTCCCAGGGAAAAAACATCACTGTTCAGTACAATAAGGAAGAAGCTCAAATTGAGAGAAGCAGAAAGTCAGACACCGATGTACCATTACTGCTGCCACCCCCGGTGTTCGTGACTGAGTGTTGCCTGCTCGTTGGACATTTTGTATTGGTTTGTGGTCGCTATGAACCGCAGCGCAGTCCAGAGGCAACTCCTGGTGATCTCTCTGTCATTGAAATGGCTTACCAATGTTCGTACTTTTTTTTTCTTCTTTGGGTTAACTGCAGTCTGTGGTGCTTCACCACTGAGCATTTGGAGTGCTAAAATGATTGTGGATTTGAAATGTAGCGGCAGATGTCATGTTTTATTAAAAATCGCTCCAAGAAAGTGTATTAGTGTACTGTTAACATATACTGTTCCTATGGAAATTGCTGTTTCCGGTTCAGAGACCCCCCATTCTGTACACAAATATTTATACCTTCTTGCTCTAATAGTGTTGCAGTGTTCAGTGTTTCTTTCCCAAATATAGTAGCAGTGATGTGTATTTGAATCAAATTTTTTCCAACTCAGACACAGATTGTACAGCTAGTGGACTTTGAGGAGATATATGCAGAATTTGACAATGCAGACCATTTACTGAGATACAAGAAAAAACAGGACACGTTTATATTAATAAGTGACTGCCAAATGTTAAAGTTCAAACCAATAGAATTTAATTTAATCAACATTAAATCTTTTTCACTACAAAAATAGTGATAGTCAGCATACAGTCTAAATATCAATCAATCAATCAATCATTACTAAATAAATACTCAGCGCTGTTGTGTTTTCTCAGTTATGTGACACTTAACTGAAAGGGAGAACTTACGACAAGGAAGTGAGTAATGTAACGGTTTGTTAAAAAACGTGTTTATCACAGAATATTGAAACAAAAGATCTGAGATACAAAAATCGTCCAATTACACAATATATTCCAACCATGACATACACTGACTGTAGTCAGCTTAATTCAGAGTTTTCATGACAGTGTAAGTACGCAAGTTGACCAAATATTCTCCACAAATCAGCACACTTTAACCACATTTGAAGCACAGTGTAATAATAAAAACAAAGTAAACACAGCAGTTTTAAAATTCATGAAACTCATGGCTCAGATAAAAGAAGGTAAACTGTTTAAAGGATTATTATGTAGGGAAAACTTCATTGGAAATCTAGTGATGCAAACCCATGGCTCCAATACTTGAGGATACTTTTTGGGTGAAAAGTTGCAACACTTACTAATGAGCCAATCAGCACATAACGTAATCACCAGAATTTAATTTATTTTTGAAAACAGCAAAGAAAGGTATATTAAGTATAAAAATATTAAAGGTTCAGTGTGTAGAATTTAGTGACATCTAGTGATGAAGTTGCATGTTGCAGCTGAACACCCCTCACCTTCCACCTCCAAGCATGAAATAGAACCTGTGGTAGCCTTCAATTGTCATAAAAACTGAAAAGGTGTTTAGTTTGTCCAGTTTGGGCTACTACAAGAAACATGGCTTTAATATAATTTCAATGTATTAACTTTTTTTACAACAACCTTAAAAAAAAAGATTGCGCTATTGTAGCGTTAGCATACTAGCGTTAGCATGCTAGTGATCTTTTTTTGCATGATAATCCCGTAATTTCGCATCGACTACTGATGACGTGTCAGGTTTACGGGACGACTACTGATGATGTAACAGCTTCTTGGATGGCTGTCCCAATTCGTAGGGGAAGATTTCAACCACTACCCCTTGTGACTTCCGTTTCAAGAGGCAAGATAACCTTCGAAAACACGGGGTAGGGGTAGGACCAAGGGGTGAAATGGGATTGGGCCTTAATGTCTTTGAATGGGACTTCATTCTCTTACATGACCAAAACCTGGGTTTTGCACATTTCAGTTACATGCAGTAAAAACTGACTCACAACGCATGCTGTTACATTTTTCTTTTACTGCATAATTACAACTAATGACAAAAGAAACAATTCAGGAGTGTAATGCATTTTTTCCTGCTGCACAGCAAGAATTCTGAAGGATAATGTGGTGTTGCATTGTTTTTAACCATATTTTAGTCCACAAGGTCTTTACTAAACAACAGTATTAAAGTTTTCAGAGACAAACAAACAAGTTTCATACCTAAATTACTAAATTGCTTGAGTCAGGAAAAATATGTGTGATACACCTCAGATTGGAAAGTACCACCGGAGTCGTGGCATCAGTCAAATACTACAGCACATATCTTAGGAGTCTTTTTCACCTCTTCTCTAGTTCAGTGTTGCTTCCCTTTTTCCCAGGCTATTCATGGTCCCTGTCAGTATTGTAAATCTCAAAACGTATTGAAAAAGCCCCACATTACAGACACTTTGTTGGGGTGGAGAGATAGTCTCGATACAATGAAGAACTGTGATGTAAATACATGGCGATTATCATGGTGATGATCACAATGGTTTTGAAGTACATTGTTCCCAAGTTAAAGAAGTGGAAAAGGAAACAAGTGAGCCATCATAGGTTTCTAGTAAAGTATCTCAATGGGCAATGGCTCATGGCAGCTAATAACCCTCATCTCCATTTCAAACGGAGTACGTACAGAACAGGCAGTTGAGTTCACTTCAACACTGATTAATAATCAATAGCACAGGTATGCACTGAGCACTAACCAGTGTTAGTGCACAGGTATGCACTAACACTGGAGCAATTCAGAAGCTAAGCTATGTGTTGTGTCGTAATGTGGTTAATATTTGTGGCACTAAAGTATTTAGTGGTACTGATTACCAGCTTACTTTCACCACTGCTAAAACAACAAAGAGCCGATCAGAGCTAGAAACTTTAGGCTAAACTCTTAGTACCGCAGGGTAACAAATACAAATACACAAGTAGTATATGTGCTAAGCTAGTCTTGAATGGGAATATAAAAACATGTATATTTTCACAACGTCGCTGTGTAAGTAACAAAGCACTGTTGCTTTTACTCTATGCAACGTCGTCTAACTCTCCCATTGGCTTTGCTTGTTTTCTTCTGTTTCTTTTCGGTATCCTGAACTATGTCTCCTCTTTCGAAGCTTTTTGTGTAGTGTTACTCATGGTGAAGGTAGAAATTCCTCTTCTGTTAGCATCAGTTCACTTTTTCCCCAGTAGCACCACTGCTTCCCCCAGTACAAAGAAGCTCTGCACCTTTGTCTTCACCGCCTGGTGCCGCTTCACTCTTGGCAGTAGCAACCTCTTTGTCCTCCATACACTGTAGTACTTCCACAGTGTATTCAGACTCATTTAAAGTTGCTACAAGGAGTTTTTAACTGGTTTTGAAACAGTCTAATTTTAATATTGCTGCCTCTTTTGACCAACAGCAAATGAGACAATCAGGGAGAACCATCTTTTTTCCAGTAAATATTCTCAATTTCTGTGACTCGCAAAGTTAGAAACAACAATTTACAGCAGTCAGCAGAAAAGTCTATTTCAGTTTCAACATTTCTTTTAGCCCCCCAGAGATCCTATGTGTCCCAGAGACCACTGGCATTACAATACCACCATCAAACGACACAGGTGGTGGAGGGAGAGGAAACTGAAGCGGGGGAAGCAAGCCAGGCTACACGATAGGCTTAAGGCTAACCGTACAGACCAACTCACCAGAGTCTGTTTGAGGTGAACTTACCTAATATAACAATCAGACTAAGTGGTCACACAAAGCTGGTTATCAACTTGGTAAGTCAACCCAACCCACTTGCGCAGTCAGCTCTCACGCAAATTACACTACACTGTTGCGCAGTGCGTACTGTCCTTAGAGGGAATGATAAGGGAAGTATAAAACAATGTATGTTTGGTTAAGTTCACCACCACTAACACACCCAGTACATCAATATAAGTAACTCCCCACAAGTAAAGAAACGTGGAGCGATGCAGACAGTCTGTGGTACTATGAGCACATTTCTCCTACATCGGGTTGGTTATGTTCAGCTCCAGCAGCTTACAATGGGTTTAGTATTCCCTCTGATGAGAATCTTTATGAAAGATATAGATTCTCATTGGAGTATGTAAATTATTTTCTTGGTCTCTGAAAGAGCCTTGTATTCCTCAGAGACCCTCTAACAATCCACCCTAATACGAAGTTGAACGAGCTTCGTAGAACTGCCAATTATGAACTAAACCTGATGTTACCCTGATAACGCAAATCCTGCTTCATAGTACAGGCCTCTGGTTGAACAAAAACATCCCAGACGTGGCGATCAAAGTAGCCGGCTGTTTCTGTTTACAGAGAAGGACCAAATGAGGGACTCCGGGAAGATCAGAGGAGGAGGTGTGTGTCTTACCGTGAACAACAGCTGGTGCTGGTGTTTACAAACACTGCTGCCTGAACCTAGAGCTCCTCACGGTAAGGTGCAGAACGTTTTTTCTTCCAAGGAATTCACAATGACAAAAACTCTGGCAGTATACATTCCCCCACAAGCTAAGGCTCAGGTAGCGCTTGAAGTCATGAAACATCTTTGACGGTTCACCAAATGGGATGATCATCGTAGCAGGGAACTTAATATCAATTCAGATCGTTTATCATCATTTCTACGGAAGATCGCCCACCCCCAATTGGCTATTGGCTCAATTTCTTGACAGATGTCAAGAGGAACATTTGGCCCTGTTGTTACAGCACAAGCCAAGAGGCAGATTTGGGTGAATTTAGCGTAGAAGAGTCATCAGCTCAACTACAAACTGACAAAATATTTATATTTGTGGTGCTTTATTCATCACATGCTGTCTTTACCAAACTTAATCCTGAGAATTGTTGATATTGGACATGGGTTTATGATGGCTGTAGATTACCTCATTAATCTTTTTAAATGCATTTTGCCTGTGAAACAGAGATTCACTTACTGTTGGTGAAATAAAGGCTGGACTCAAGGCTTTTTGCTGTCATTTTTCTGTTTGGAGCCTTCTTAAAATATTTCTGCCCTCTAGTCAAAATGTGTTAGAAAAAACAAATATCTGATGCTGACCATCCAGGTAGCATAGCATTTAAACTCTATCCATTTATGTCTTAGTCACCACACAGACATGGGTCATCACCCACCCTGCTTTGGCACATGCAAAGCTGACTGACTTCCCCCACTTGGGTAGGTTAGATAATATGACACATCAGACTGCTTATAATCATTTTGTCACCTTGTGTTATGAACCATTTCTTAAATGTGTGCAGACATGTTAGTACAGATAGTGCCTATATCAGTTTCTTATTTTTCACAAACTGAACATTTAATGTAACAATTTGTGAGTGAGCTGAGCCACATCACTTTATTGTGGAACATTACTTATTACATATCTAATTTAATTAACTCATAGTGCATCTATGATAGGCAATATACTTATCCATGCTGGATATGTTCAAGCATTCTACTAAAGGGTTCTTGAAAGTCAGAAACTGTCCACAAAGACTGAACTTTGTTTTCAGACACTGTAACATTCAGATATTCTATACTGTCAGAATCCTGCTCTATACATTATTTTTTAAACTAATCTTGCCAACTTACTTCATACTTTTGGATACTTTTGGGTTTCTGAACATTGTGAGTTTTACGCCTTTAGACACAAGACATTTGCAACGTGAGGTCTTCCAGAATGGTTCTCAAGGTCAGGGGAAGTTTGGGATTAAAGGATGAGGATATTAAAAGGGAAGTCCTCAAATTATTAGCAGTACAAAGACATGTGAGTGCACGTACTGTATATAAATAATCTACGCTCTTGCTGGATCTACTGTTTATGTACATCTTCATGTCGAAGTATCTTGTAAAGGACCCAATAGAATATGTTGAAAAAGAGAAAGGCCAGAGGGAAACCGGCCCTCGACACAGTGTCAATCTTTTTGGCTCGGTCAATAAATAATTTCCTCATCTCTTCAGTGCTTTTACCCCCTCCACACGCTGCCACTCCTGGTGGATTCTGGGTTGTCTTTGCTGTGGCTCCTTGGGTGCTCAGAACAGTAACAGAATTGTTGGTGCTAGCCTTTAAATCCTTGCTGTTGCTGGGAGTTGAGGTCGCAGCAGTTTTGGAGGTTGGCATGCTCTCATGTACTTCCCCTTCCTGTTGGAGAATGAGGAGGGGGAGGGTCACAGGTCAGATAAGATTGCACATGTATTTTCTTCACTGACTGGCTATGCCACTCTTGGGCCCTTGAGCAAGGCATAAAATAAAGTTAAAATTATTGTACTTAAACCAAAAAAATATTGGCTATGGAATTGATGGCTTGGAAAGAATTGAATATCACTCTAATTTCATATTTGTACATAATTGAGATCACTATAGAATTTTAAATATAGGTCTACAGTATGCAGTGGTTTCAAGTATTCAGACCCCCTTAACGTTTTGCATGCTTGATGTTGTATATGTAAATCTGAAGTGTAAAGATGTTTAAGAAACCATTGCAGATTTATCTGTGGAGATTCTTAGTCATCCAGGTCATGGTACATCCAAGTGCTAAAAAGAGGTCAACTTGGCTTGGTTGAGTTTCTTGAAGACATTTTACTTCTCATCCGAGAGGCTTCAAGAAACCAAGTCCAGTTGACCTGTTTTTAGCACTTGGACATTGCAGATTTGTCAAAAATAAAGAACTGAAATCTCTCATTTGCAAAAGTATTTAACCCCTTAATTCAGAACTTTGTAGAAGGTCCTTTAGCTCCAGTTACCACTTTGAGTCGTGTTGGGTTAATCTCTCCAAGCTTCACACACCTGGATTTGGGCAGTTTATCCCATTGTTGCCTCAAGATCCATCTGACTGGATAGTAAGTGCCTGAACTACCATTTTCAGGTCTCTCCAGAAATGTTCTGTTGGGTTTATGTCTAGGCTTTGGCTGGACAACTTGAATGGAGTCAGAGACTTGTCTTAGAGCTATTACAGCATTGAGGTTGTTGTACTTGACCTGGGGAACTAAAACTATCTTACTATGACTAATTGTGATTACACCTGCTGTTAGACAGATCTGTGGTTTACCTCAGATTGTGGGATGATTGTTGTAAATAGTGCCTTCTGGTGGCACCTGGGCTCTCAGATTATAAATCTATGCCTTCTTATTGCTAATGAGAGACACAAGACACTGACACAGCATCTGATGGCATCAACAGACTCGTCTCTGTACTCTATAGTCTGGAAAATTATTGGGATTAAATTAACTGGGATGGTACAGGGCTCACCTGATTCAACCATAGCTATAAGATGAATCAAAGAAGAATGTCTTAAATCTAAATGACTATAAATGTAGAGATGGTGTGTGTTTCCCAAACCCAGTGTGGGAGCTGGTTCCACAGGAGAGGAGCCTGGTAACTGAATGCTCTACCTCCTATTCTAATCAAGATACAAGTGAGCCTGTATTTAGCGAGCAAAGTGATCCCCCTGTCTCTCTGCAGGTATCTGAGTCCAGAGCTGCAGGATTCAGACAACAACAACAATTATTATTATTATTATTATTATTAATATTAATAATAACTGTCACTACATTAAAACATATTTAGATCTATAATTATCATTCATATTGTTTTCATTATAACAACTAGTCTGTCAAAGCTGAAACATGATGGTTACATAACTGTTCCTGGTCTCTCTCTCCTCTCTAGAGACTTTTATGTCTGGGTCAAACGACGTGTCCTGGTCAACAATAATTCCAAGGTTCCTCACAGTAGAGCTGGGGGGGAATCCTAATGACCATCTGGTCAGACAATGTTTCTCTGAGGTGTTTAGGGCACTACAATTAGTCTCATAAAGATTAACAAGGTGCGACATCCTCTGTCCATAACCCTTAACAAGAGTATGGAAATTACTTCAGTTTTGTCTGAATTTGGAAGTTAAAAGTTATGGGTCATCCAGGCCTTAATGTCCTACATTGATAAGTACAGCTTGATTTAATCTGCGTAACAATGGAAATGTATATGGTGCTTCCTAATTATATTGCCATAAGGAATTATGTTTTTTGTTTTCTGTCCGAAAGTAAATCACAATTAAGTGTGCATGAATTGAAAGGGTCTGAATACTGGCACTGTGTGTTATAATTTGTGCTTTTGTGATTTCATTTAGTTTCAGATAAGATGAAATACTCATGCAAGCTTGCATCTTCCCTATGCTAACATGTTTGTATTAAACTTTGTGGTTAAACAGAAATTTCAAGATGCCCATTTATTGTGTCATAATTTCACAATGCATAATGTGCAAATTAAAATGATTTAATGGGCTGAAGTGGCCATTTTAGAACATTTCCTAAGCTTACTCAAATCTTTCAATGGTTACTCGAAGAGACTGCTCAATAGCAAATTTTTGTGAATATACAATCTTGCTTGTAATGTTAGTTTGGGGAATCAATATTAACTGTGACAATAACTTCCAACCTCTGGGTCACGATGTTTAAGAAAGAAGCTTAGATGAGAACAGAAATCATAAAAATGTAGAAAATTTTGTTCTTGATCATTATTTTTTTAAAGGCCACTTGGATAAAATGAAAAACAAAATCCTGAATGTTAATCATTTGGAAAGCTATTTCATTTAATGCTTTGAGCTATGATGTGAACTATCACCAGTGTTATTAAAAGCATTGAATCAGTGGGTAGAACTAATTCAAGGCTTCTTCAGGAATCCATTTTTGTGGGGAAAAAAACTGCTTTGTTGAAAGAACAGAGTAAGTTTCAATAATAATAATGAAAACCCATTGTTATATATTCTTGACACTTGTGTTTCATAATGTTGCTGGGGGATATAGTCTCCATGCCAGTCTATTCACTGTGCAGTGCGTACCAAAGCTGGTTTACTCTGACAGTTTGTTCCAGTTTATCTTTAACCCACAAACTCTGAATCTTGACTTTGTTACAAGTGTAGCAGAGCAGGTAGTATGCAATTACCCTGTGGTTGCTGGTGTAGATATTGCTCATAGATCCATACAGAGGGTCGGATGGTTTGAGGCCGTTGTCATTGTTAACATAGCGGAGGGAATCAGCTAGCACCACGGGATCAACTGCACCTCCACTGTTCTGCCAGTCGACAGCATGCACACCAGACACAGACCAAAAGAACAAAAAACAAATGGTATACTAAAACAAGGGTTGGGACACCCACTGATTCAGTCAACACATGTGTTAGAGATTTAGCTGGAAATACGATCAGTTACTTTCTGTTGAGGAGGGTCTGATGTCATATCATGCGGCTGGCGTTGTCAGCGCCGCTGTTTTTTTTCCTACTATTTATTCATAGTTTAAAACCTACCATGAATAACAGACATTGAACCCCGAATTATTCTTAAAAAGTGCTGCTCATATATGGGTGAGTGAATGACACACGAAACTGTAAAGCGCTTTGAGTGGTCATCAACACTAGAATAGCGCAATATAAATACAGACCATTTTACCTGCAAATGTGGTATTTTTCACAGATATTTTACCTTGCTATACATTTTAACAACCATTAAAGTTAAGAGATACAGCCAGAACATACTGTATACTGATTAACAAAGGTAACGTTTTCTTATTTTTTCCTATATTTTTCAACATTGATACTATCAGTTTCTTACTCCTTATAAATTTGAAAGCTTTTGCTATTTTTGTTAGTGAGTTGACTGAATGCTGAGATGATCCTTTCCCAATCCACAGACACCCAAATCATGCACTGACAACAGACTTGGATGGCCTTCTGTCAGGTAAGTCACATATTATAGGACCAAGAAGTCACAAGACCACACAGTGGGATGCAGTTGCAGCCATGCTGTATCGTGCAATAGGTAGTAGCAGAAGTGGTAGAGCTGCTTTAGACATCCTCTGATCCTTTCTCCAGAGGCGCTGTATTTTTTAATTCAAATGTCCAAGTGAGAGCCTCTGGACTTTTTGTGGACCTTCTCCGGCTAGTATAATGTCTGCAGAAAGTCTGGAGGAGCCAATGTGATAGAGCAGTGTTGATGATGTTTCTAACACACAACAGATGCAAGAAATGAAAAACACAAACAAATAGAAAACAGATATCTCCGAATAAAAAAGCGATGCCATACATGTAGAAGACATCAACAAAGATGTCAAGTTTTTGGTGATAAGAGCCAACGCCGGTGTCAATATGCTGTAAACAAACACGCGATCGCCACAGCAGAAATAATATGTTACATTCTGGCTCTGCCTGCTGCACTACCCCTCACCTGAAAGCTCCAGACATTTTTGTGTTGTTGTGAACGTGTCTGAGCAGAGAAAACTCCTGCTGCATTGTTCATGTGTGAAGGCAACCTCTGCATAAAGTTCAAACCCAATTCTCTGGACTTCCTCTGGAGGTCATATCTGAAAAACGATAGGTGAGATGTGGTTTCTCTGATATCTCAAACATGCACACGCATTGACAATGTATCTCTACTGACACACAGACATGGTGTTGTTATCAACTATTGTTAATATCATTTATATTTGGATGGCTGTGGCTCAAGTGGTAAAGTGGGTCCTTGAGCAACTTACAGAACCAGATTAGTGCAGCATGAATGTAAATGTAAATGGGGCTTTGAGTATAAAATGCTTTCAGTGGCCTAGAAGACTAAAAAGACTAGAACCACTCTGTTGACCAGATTTTTTTCTTCACCCACCCTTAATCATCTATTCCTCTGAGGAGCACTGCACTGCACTGCAACATGTCACCACAAGGTGGCAGCCTGAGGAGTTGAGAGAATTCCTCACAACGGTCTGTATGTGAAAGTAGCATGTAAAGGTTCAACTACTTTCTGGTTGTCCACACTGGAGTGCAGTGTTGATTGTGATGTAGGATTGTTCTTTACCTTGCTCTTTTCTTCTCTTTTATGATGCCGTCTAAATCGCAGCCAGCTCCTTATGTTGCCTTGACACAAAGTTAACAGCAGCGTACTCCAACAGTGCAGAGAACACAAACAGCAGACACACCGCCATCCAGATGTCTATGGCCTTCACATAAGAAACCTGCAAACACATATACATTGCTTCATTTAGTAAAATGAATTTGTGACATTCAGTCTTTAAGAGGATTTTGTAAACTTGGTGCTCCTGCACATTAAAGGAGAGTATGAAAAGACACAGAAAGTAAGTAAATCTATTTAGTTTCACATTTAAACACAGTCTAAACTAAACAAAGGCCTGTGCTAAAGGACAAAGTAAAAGGGAAACAAAAAGAGAAACATACCATCAACAAGGAAATATACAGAGACAAAAGATTCTCAGTCATTCAGGTCATGGTATCTTCAGAAGTTTTACAAGTGTACAAGTATATCTGGACTTGCTTGTGTTACTTGAAAATGTTTCACCTCTCATCAAAAAGGCTTCTTCATTTTCAACTGAACAAGGGGAGGATTCAGGTATTTAACCTCTTTGGGTCTGCACCTGTGTTGCAAGTTGGTATGTAAACAGGCAGGTTGTTAAAACCCTCACCAGTTAGTGGGTCATCAGGGTCCTCTGAGTCAAGGTGTGAATGGCTGTGGATACCTGTAATTCGTAGACCCACCTGGCTATTGTATGAGTCATTAGAGTTACAGGAGTTGGGGCGTGGTTGGTTTTGTGAACCAGTGATGGTTCACAAAATATGAACATGACCATCCCATTCTACTTGAGGTGTAAGTTAACTGCTGAGTCCTGGTCTGAAGAACTCTCTCTCCGAAGCTGTGCCATCAGTTTGTGTGATGATTGTTTTGTTTCCCCCATGATATACAGGTGCATCTCAATGAATTAGAATATCATGGAAAAGTCCATTTATTTCGATATTTCAATTCAAAAAGTGAAACTCAACATTATATAGATTCATTACACACAGAGTGAAATATTTCAAGTGTTATTTCTTTTAATTTGATGATTATGGCTTACAGCTAATGAAAACCCCAAATTCAGGTATCTCAGAAAATTAGAATATTACATAAGACCAATAAAACAAAGGATTTTTAATACAGAAATGTCAGCCTACTGAACAGTATGTTCATATATATATATGCACTCAATACTTGGTCAGGGGCTCCTTTTGCATGAATTACTGCATCAATGCGGCGTGGCATGGAGGCGATCAGCCTGTGGCCCTGCTGAGGTGTTATGGAAGCCCAGGCTTGCTTTGATAGCTGGCCTTCAGCTCGTCTGCATTGTTGGGTCTGGTGTCTCTCATCTTCCTCTTGACAATACCCCATAGATTCTCTATGGGGTTCAGGTCAGGCGGAGTTTGCTGGCCAATCAAGCACAGTGATACCATGGTCATTAAACCAGGTATTGGTACTTTTGGCAGTGTGGGCAGGTGCCAAGTCCTGCTGGAAAATGAAATCAGCATCTCCATAAACCTTGTCAGCGGAAGGAAGCATGAAGTGCTCTAAAATGTCCTGGTAGACGGCTGCGTTGACTTTGGACTTGATAAAACACAGTGGACCACCAGCAGATGACATGGCTCCCCAAATCATCACTGATTGTGGAAACTTCACACTGGACTTCAAGCTACTTGGATTCTGTGCCTCTCCACTCTTCTTCCAGACTCTGGGACCTTGATTTCCAAATGAAATGCAAAATTTACTTTCAACTGAAAGGAGGTCTTTGGACCACTGAGCAACAGTCCATGCCTGCAGTCCACGTTGTCTCTGGTTCAGGAGTGGCTTGACACGAGAAATGCGGACAGTTGTAGCCCATGTGCTGGATACGTCTGTGCGTGGTGGCTCTTGATGCACTGACTCCAGCCTCAGTCCACTCCTTGTGAATCTCCCCCAAATTCTTGAATGGCCGTTGCTTCACAATCCTCTCAAGGCTGCGGTTATCCCTGTTGCTTGTGCACCTTTTTCTACCACACTTTTGCCTTCCACTCAACTTTCTATGAATATGCTTGGATACATCACTCCTGTGAACAGCCAGCGTCTTTAGCAATGACCTTTTGTGGCTTACCCTCCTTGTGGAGGGTGTCAGTGACTGTCTTCTGGACAACTGTCAAGTCAGCAGCCTTCCCCATGATTGTGTATCCTACTGAACCAGACTTAGAGACCATTTAAAGGCTCAGGAAACCTTTGCAGGTGTTTTGAGTTAATTAGCTGATTAGAGTGGGACATCGTGAGTCTACAATATTGAACTTTTTCACAATATTCAAATTTTCTGAGATACTGAATTTGGGGTTTTCATTAGCTGTAAGCCATAATCATCAAAATTAAAAGAAATATACGTTTGAAATATTTCACTCTGTGTGTAATGAATCTATATAATATGAGTTTCACTTTTTGAATCTAATTATCGAAATAAACAAACTTTTCCATGATATTCTAATTTATTGAGATGCACCTGTAGGTCTGAGCAATCCTTGTTGCATTGGACTGTATAAACCACGTTGTTCTGTTTGTGTCTGGGTATTTTGCTCTTAGGGTGGACAAGCTTTTGCAGTGGTGTGTTGCTGGTTTTGACGTGTACAGGTATATGGTGTTTGTAATATATATGAAATGTACAGGTATATGGTGTATGAGAGGTGAAACATCTTCAAGACAGACAAGCAAGGCCAGATACCTACAGTGGGGCAAAAACGTATTTAGTCAGCCACCAATTGTGCAAGTTCTCCCACTTAAAAAGATGAGAGAGGCCTGTAATTTTCATCATAGGTATACCTCAACTATGAGAGACAAAATGAGAAAAAAAAATCCAGGAAATCACATTGTAGGATTTTTAAAGAATTTATTTGCAAATTATGGTGGAAAATAAGTATTTGGTCAATAACAAAAGTTCATCTCAATACTTTGTTATATACCCTTTGTTGGCAATGACAGAGGTCAAACGTTTTCTGTAAGTCTTCACAAGCTTTTCACACACTGTTGCTGGTATTTTGGCCCATTCCTCCATGCAGATCTCCTCTAGAGCAGTGATGTTTTGGGGCTGTCGCTGGGCAACACAGACTTTCAACTCCCTCCACAGATTTTCTATGGGGTTGAGATCTGGAGACTGGCTAGGCCACTCCAGGACCTTGAAATGCTTTGAGTGCCTGTTCCTTTAAATTCTAATGAGCCAGCTCCCCCCTCCCCCCATGATTTTAAACGATATAAATTACATATTTTATATGATATAAATTATCAAATATGCATCCCATACTTTGTATTCCCCTTCTGTTGTCCTGGAGTTTTAATTTTCCCAATCACATAATTAAATGTCCCCCTCTGCCCCCCCACTACAAGCACACAAGCAGACAGACAGAGAGAGAAAGAGAGGGGTGGGGTGGGGGGGCTATGAAGACCATCATTTACCCCCGAACCCCGACATTCAACGGGTACAACAACAAGCGGAGAAAGCAGAATCGCGGGCTGACCAGCCATGTTGGTAAAAAGCATGAGCCCGTATTTGTACGTAATTATTCGTACCCCAGAAGGGGAGGAGGGTTGATTTCTGGACCTCCTGCAATTTTAGTTGAAGACCTCTGGTTTAGAGGTTGAACCTAGGGAAGTCAGTTCAGGAAGATCTTTTGAAGAACTGCTACAGTTGGTTCTATGGTTTCTGTACTAGACAATGTATCAGTGCTATTCATGGGGAGGTAGTGGTGAATTTTTCCCTGATAATTTTATTTGTAAAGAATGAAATCATTGCTCCTCAGAGTTAGAGGAATAGATCAGTACAGCTATGACTCTGTCAGCCTGGCTATAGTGCTGAAGAGGAACCTGGGGTTGTTCTTCTTTTCGTCTATTAATAATGAATAATTCTGGAATTTCGGAGTGCTTTCTTGTAATTTATGAAGGCTATCTTTCCAGGCTAGGTGAAAATCATCTTGGTTGGTGGAACGCCACTTCCTCTCCAGCTTCCATGATGTCTGTTTTAACAGACGTATTTGAGAATTATACCATTGAGCTAATCTCCTCTGATTGATTTATTAATTGAAGGGTTGTTTGTAATGAGGCTGTACTAATCAATTCTATAAATTAGTTTACAGTATTATCTGATTAACACAGAGTAATAATAGAATTTCTGTCCAGAATCAGTGTAGTCAATAATTGTACATTCAAATGTAATTAAAAATGGTCAGACAAAAGATGGTTTCAGGGGAAATATAATTACATTTACAAGATCAAGAGGGTGATTGAAACAGTGAGTGGGTTTATTTACATGTTAAGTAAAACCAATTGAGTCTATTAATTAATTAAATGCTGAACTAAGACAGTCATTGCCAACATCTACACGAAATCGATTATGTAAACTATAATCTTTCCTAAGAACTACCTCAGATAGAAATTCAGAGAATTCAGATAAAAATTCACAGTAAGGAGCAGGAGATATATAATAACTAGATTAACTGTTTTATGTGATTTCTGGCTTGGATGTACAACGCTGATGAGATTTTCAAATAAGTTATAACTACCTTTAGGTCAAGGGTTAATAGATAAGTCCGATATAAAGATTGCTGCGACCCCTCCGCCTGTGCTTCGAGGAATCAGTATTAATATAGGTAGGGGGCGTCGCTTCATTTAAACCCATATTAATGTTTTTGCAGCAGGTTTCAGTTAAACACAGTAAATCTATCTGATGGTCAGTAATCAGATCATTAATGAGTCGGGATTTTAAATTGAGTGACCTGATATATAATAAACAACATTTTAGTTGTAAGGGATAGTTTACCGAAAATTAATATTCCCTCATTATCTACTCACCACTATGCCGATTGAGGGGTGGGTGAAGTGTTTGAGTCCACTGAACACTTTTGGTGTGTCAGGGGTAAACAGTGTTGCATTGAAGTAAATGGGACCCCTTCTTCAGACGTAAAAAAAATACAGAAAAAAATACATAACATTCCTACATACTGCTCGTGTGGTGTCATCCAAGTGTCCGCAAGCCCTGACATTCAAATTCCACAAGAAATGGCATCATTAACACCATGTTTTAAGCCTAAATGTCCACTGACATCTCTCTCTGATATCCTCCTCGGAGCCGCGGTCACGTTCTGGACACACTGGAAAACCATCCACTGCACACAAGGTCAACACTGTCGCAACTAATGAAAAGGAGCTCTTAAAAAATATTTAAAATCAGGTTTGGAAACAGATCGCTTAATGAGAGTCTAAGAAATAAAGTTAAAACACAGTTAAGGAAGGCCAAGGCAAATTACTCTCTATATAATATTCGATAGGCAAAAGGGAATCCTCAAAAGCTATGGAGAATTATTGATAAACTTATCTGAAAAGAACACTGTAAAAGTGAAAACATAGAGCTTATGATTTTGGAATTTGGACGAAATTTCAGTGTAGTTGATTTAAGTAGTGATCCACAAGCGCCTGAACTAAACTGTATTAATGAGGCAAAATTTTATAAAATCATTTTAACTTTATCTAATTGTAAGGCTAGGGATCACTGGGGACTTGATACAGTCTTTCTTAAAAAATATAAAGATTATATGTCATTCCACTCCTGTTACCTAGATCACAAATCAGTCATTGAAAGACAGTACATTACCATCAGCTTTTAAGACAGCAATTGTAACCCTAATGTATAAAAGTGGTGACAAAAAAGAAGTCAGCAATTATAGACCAATAGGCATACTACCAGCTGCTTCTACAGTGATTGAAAAGGTAGTTGCAGAACAGCTGGTGTCACATCGAACAGCAAAGATCTACTCCATCCAATGCAGTTCAGTTTTAGGAATAATTACTCGACAGAGACTGCATGTTGCTACTTCTTGGAAATAATTAAATCTAAATTAGATAAAGGAGGAGAGGTAGGAGCATGGTTTCTTGATCTGCATAAAGCATTTGATACTGTTAGACATCCAATACTTATGTTAAAGTTGCCTAAATTCAACCTTTCTGATAGTATATTAAACTGGGTGAGATCTTATATTTCTGATCGTTCACAATGTGTTCGTAATAATAATGAATTATCATCATTAAAATCATGAACAATGGGAGTGCCATGAGGCTTTATTTCCGAGCAACTGCTGTTTAGCTTATATATCAATGATATCCCATCTGTTTGTGAGGATATGGATATACAGATGTATGCCGATGACACAGTTGTATACACTTGTGCAAGAAATGCTGAACAAGTGGTAACTAAGTAATAAAAAATAAAAAAACTTATCAACAGCTTAGTTATAATGGACAAATAATCAAAAAGTTAATGAGGTTAAATATTTAGGTTTGTATTTGGATTCCAATCTGACTTTTGAAAAGCACATAAAAAAGCCTTAAAATGTTTTGACAGAAAATCATTAAATTACCATAACTTTAACATACTATCTGAATACAACCTCCTGAGTTTTGAAAATCTCATTCTGTATTCGGAAGCACACTTGGTATTTAAGATCATTCACAATGCTGCTCTGCCACCTCTGAAGAGCTTTTTTCAGCTCCACTCAGAGCAAATGAGCAGGACATCTCGATCTGCTCTAAATTCCGACTTAAACATCCCTCTGCAGCGGACTGCCTTTGCACAATCTGCTTTTTCATTTACGGCCATCAACCATTGGAATATGTCGCCCCGCTTTGGTCCCAGGAAAATATTTAACTGTGGTAGCCGGTGTCACCGAGCCACCCTGGCTTCCCAGCTGCTTGGGAGCTGCTGGAGGGGCTGGAGAAGCTACAACTGCTTGGCTCGCTCCGGCTACCGGGGACTGGATAACTATATCAGCTAATGATTGTGGTGGAAATCTGACCTGATGAGAATTTTGAAATAAAGAGATCCGAGAATAATAGTCTTTTAAGTATACTTTATTCCTTGCAAGGAAGGTCAGACAATCATACAGCATGTGAATAGCATTCTGCAGAGGGAATGACAATGAAACATTTGCAGGCGTTTGCTTTTATGCAGATGTAGTGAAGAGGTGAGATGTGTACGAGTGCAGTGTTGAACTGTGTGTGTGTGTGTACTGAGTGAACAGTGAAATCCCAGGAGATAAGACACAAACACATGCTGAAGGCATCAAGGTCTCGGTGGGGAAATCTGGTCACCTAAGGTTATCTTGATAGTTACACATGGTATACAAAAGCAGAGATAATATATAGTGTGGTAGATATGAGTGTGAAAAACAGTACGAGTGTCGATGTGACTCCAAATTAGCCTCAGTGGATCAGATAATAGCAGAATTAGGAGAGATTATGAAGAGCAGAGATCGATACTGTTGTGTATTGACAGCCTAAATTTGTCCCTTCACGGATACTGTTACGCCCCCTTTTGTGTTACGTGCTTACATTGTTGTGATCCTCCGTTCTGTGTAAAAACTAATACATTCTCCCTAGTCTCCTGTGTACTCATTATTGGTGATAGTACCTGATAATTGAGTGAGTATACAACAAAAACTGGCGACGAGGATTATGTGTTCTCACGTTGTATTTGTTATTTTCGGTTGAAAGTCCGAGTTTACCGGAGTTGTTTTTTTGCGGGTGCACGGCGCGAGATCGTGGCTGACTGGGCGACGGCGCAAGCCAACTCCTACAGTGTGGATGAGACGGCACCTGCACGGAGAACAGCGCTGCTGCGGGGGAGGAGGAATCTCCGCGGTGGAAAGGAGACTGAAGAGAACTCTGATGGGACGGATATAGGGACCACAAGTGGCAGTGAGTCAAACGAAACAAGGGAAATAAGCACAAGGATAAGACTTATTGCAGAAAGCAAAGGAAAATAACGAATATTGCTTAAAAATGGCTGCACTCGTTGGAAATATTGGACCATTTGAAGAACAGACGGAACAATGGACTTCATACACCGAGAGGTTTGAGTATTTCGTACTGGCTAACAAGATTAAAGGGGATGTCTTAGTGCCAGCATTCTTAAGTGTTATGGGAGGAAAAACTTTCAACCTACTACGTAGTCTTGTGCAACCTGACAAGCCAATATTAGGAAGTCACTACTCCCCTAAGCCACTCGTTATTGCTGAGAGGTTCAGATTCCATAAAAGAAACCAGGAAGGAGATGCTGCAGCACCTTACTCTTCGAGGGACTAAGTTGAAGTTACGCACCTACACTGGTGAGCCTGTTCCAGTGTTAGGAGTCGTGGATGTGAATGTGGAACACCACAATCCGAAAAAGACTCTTCCATTGTATATCATTCCAGGAAAACGTCCTGCTGTTCTAGGACGTTTTCCACACATACACACACAGCCCCGAGGCCTGTGTGTGTGTGCGCTATCTGGGAGCACACACACACACACGCACACGCCCGCTCATGGTATTTCATGATGGCCTGATACGATGATGATTTAAAAAATGAACGTGACGTTCACTCACGTTTATCGTGACGTTCACGTTCATCATATGAAAACTGACTCGTTAAGTTCACCGTTCATGAAAAATATGCGCGCATGCGGCTCCAGAGCCGCAGGTTGCCGACCCCTGGGTTAGATAATCCAACCACTCATGGGGTTGAAGTTCTGGATGTTTGTATTTGAATAAGCGCACAAACTTGTTTTTACTACCAACATTTCAACCACCCTTCAAAATCTTATTTTCTTATTTAAACCTTCTAGCAGTGAGCATACAGTATATGTAAGTCAAATGCCAGACCTAGTATTGGATGTACTAGGCTATTGTGGTGGTGGAACCTAATAATATCAACTGACAAATAACACACATAGCAACAGACATAGCTTTAGTTCTTCTACCTCCCCCTCAGAGCAAGTGGGTGCTCCAAATCTGGACAAAGGTCATAAAACCAACATCAGACAAGCTAAGTTATGTTTACGTTATTTATTATCATTTCATTCCGTGTTTCCCGCCCTAATGTGCTTCACCTGTGCCTTATTGTCTCACCTGTGTGTCATTTCCTTCCCTCTCTTCATGTGTATTTAGTCTGCATTCCCCTCGTGCCAGAATGTAGCCAACTCTGTTACTACTTCCAGCGATCGTTTTCCTAGTGTTAGCCTTTTGTGTACCGTACCTTTTTCTGTTACTAGTTCTAGTCTTAGTGTTTACCCTTTTTGATACCGTTCGCTGTTTTTACTTCCTTTTTGTGTACAGACCTTTTTTCTAGTAAACGACATAGCCCCTTAACATACTTTTGTCTGGGTCTTGCATTTGAGTCCTGTACTACAGTGCCTAACTGTAACACAACATTTCACTCTGAACTGAAAATCAGCTAATTTAATTGAATGTCTGAAGCAATGACAATATTATTTGAACTTTCTGTGATTTGTTTCAATATTGTTTTTTAATTGATTTCAAGTCATTTGGTCAAATTGCTACACGTCCAGATTTCATTAAAGCTAATTTGACAATTCAGAATGCCTTACATTGTTTTATCATTTGGTTTTCCATACAGTGAATTTGTATTGAGTCATGGTGGAGATAAAATTAAACAATGCAAAATCACTACTTCTCCTCGAAAACGAGAAGATCACAGTGTGACTGCCTCCAGGGACGTCTGACCGACCCCCTTGGGTGAAAAACAGTGGTCACACAAAGACTCAGCTCCAGTGGCGGCTCCTGCCAAATTTCTCAGGGGGGGAAATTGTTACGATAATGGCTGTGGTTACCTGTTTAATGGGTAAATAAACTTAAGTCAGCTAGACATTGTCTCATTGCATTACGTACATTTGCATACAATTAGTTTTTTTCGGGTCACCTCACATCTGAATGAACTAGTTCACGTTCATTTGTTCCACTTTTTAGTGGGATGATTTAGATGTTGATCTTGAATGTGACAGTGGCGAGATCATAGGCACGGCGTGATTGGAGCACCAAGGTGCAAGTTCAACAACGAAAACACGTTAGTGCGAGCCAACCATAGCCATAAAGATTGCATTGCAGTGCATGCAGTTTGAAAAAAAGGTCTTAATATGACAGTCTATCAAAGCGATGTGGGCAATTTTCAACCTGACTGAAATCGCCCGTACTCTATTGAACAGGGCTTGATGCTGCAGCTGATTGGACTATGACATTCAGAGGCAGCAAACAGGACAAACTGTCTTGAGAATTTTTATAATTTAATACATTTTTAAAATAATGACGATTACAATGATTAACAAAATGTATCACTATCACTACTTTTTTCCTTTTGAAGGGCAGCACGCTGTCTCCCTCTATTGGCCAGCCGACCCTGCTCAGCTAACTTTTTCACTTCACTTCTTTTGACTTACACTCCATCTTCTTTCTTTTGCACTTTTACTTGACTCCTTACCCATCTCTCACACTTAGTTAATATAGCGTATTATCTGCGTAGTGTATGCCCGTGCAAATTTATCGATATAATTACTTATTATTTAAAATTTAAACTTATGCCCGTTTAAATAACTTTCCTGCACAATATTTTATTTTTCTTTAAGCCAAATCAACAGTTTGCTGATCAGAAGATTATTGCACTAAATACTCTTTTTGTTAATCTTTTTACATAACCGCATCACGGCTTTGTTTAAATATGTTTCAAGACCAATGACAATTTTTCCTGGAGTTTTTATAACAAAGTCGAGTTTAGAATTAAATTAATCAGTGCTGGTTCTGTTATCAACCAGTCAAAAATATGCCGACTGCACGCCTGCATTATCAGTCACTGCCTGAGAAGAGAGCCTGAAGAAGAGGACTGACAGCTGTGATCTATCTATCTATCCATCCATCCATCCATGCATCCGGTATTTACAGCAGGATCCCCTGCTGTCTTCTCACATCGGATTCTCCAGACTTTCTAAAGAATTTATACTAGGGGGCCAGGCTGAGAAAGTCAGCAGATAATCGGAGTTTAGATGCCAATGCTGAAAACGTTCCTCACAAAGATATATGTACAAGTTCACACACTCACCTTATGAAACAATGACTTATTCAGACATGCGCAATATAGTGGAGTGCAAAGCTCTGTTAAGTACTGGAAACATGAGAAACCTCCTAAACTCTAAACACTCACACAGTTTCAAAACAGTATGCGTGAGAGAGATTGGTGTGCAAATAAGGGTGAAGTAATAGTCCTCCATGTCAATTTTTTTTTTCTCATGCATACAAGTCTAAGGGGTTCTTTCTCACACACACACACTCTACACTCACATGATGTGTATTTGCCCATGTGACACATCTGCCAGTAAAAATGGAGGAAAAATAAGCATTTCAGCACTTGGGAACATACACAACACAGGAAAAGTAGTGGTAGTAGTAGTACTTTTAGTTGTTTAGCACTTGGCTGATAAGGGCACAAGGTTTGTGGATATTTTGTTTCTTATTGTCATTATTATAGACTGAATTCTAAATGTACTTTTGCAGTTTTGCTGAGTGTAAGGACACGTGTGTGTGTGTGTTAAATTTACAATATGTGGGGCAAAGTATGCTCATACTGAGACTATATCATTCACACTAATAATTGTTGTTATGTTTATGAGAATATGATGTGGTTTATAAAGTGACAAATAATTTAATTTAAGTTGAATATGTTTATATGCAGCCCTCTATTCAGAGTTTGTTATTTTGTTAAGATAAATAGCTATTAAGTTCATATGGATTTTATGTTTGTATAAATTCATGTTAAAGTCAAGCCTTATGAAGGACAACCTAAAAGACAGTTGGTTAATAATACCACAAATTTAAAGGACTATACAAGTCGTTTATAAGTATATAAGGGAAGTAATATTTGTTTTGTTTCCTCCTAGCTCCTCCTTCACACTTATCACAGCATGTATGGAGATGGAAATAAAGGGTTGTGAAACATCAGTAAAAAGAGAGTAAGACCATCATTCAGCTGGGGATGCTACAGTTAGGGTTGCTAATGCTAACCGTTGGCCAAAAACCGTGGTGTCATTAGGGAGTACATGAGAGTACGCCATCACTGACGGAAGATTGTTCCAGAGTTGAATGAGGCTTCCATTGTGTGGTGGGCCCCCTGGGATTACAAACTGTTTCTCCAGGACCAGGACTAATAGGGAACTGTGAGTTGAACTGTCCTGTGTTTTGCTAAAGGTAAAGTTTCAGTCGGCCGCATCGAACACAAGCATCACACATGCCTGCAACGGTTTTCACATTTTTATTTTTTGTGCGGCTGAGTGTGTGTGTGTGGGTCCACGTTAGCTGATGCTAATATTTAACTAAGCTTTGTGTTTGTTGATCTATTGTAATAAAGTGAGAGATAGGGATTTTTGATTTACAGTACTGTACTACAGTACAGAATTTAAGTTTGAAATACAATATTTGTTTTTAAACCAGTTTGAATATTTTGCCAGGTACGATAACTAATTTTGAAAAAGATATATATATATATTTCACTTATATTCAAAAGAGTTGTCTGGGTCAGTTATTTAAAATCACATGAGTATGAGTTTGTGTTATTAAGTTAATATAACATATGCATAGCATAGAGTTTCATGTCGGGTGCTACATATATAAAGATGAAGGTGTGTTACACTTAATTGTTACGGGTATGGGTTAGGATTGTCATTGCTTATTCACTTTTCACAAATGAAGGTGAAGGTGAAGACTCGAAATAATAAAATGCACAAACACAGACCTTAGGCAGTGAAGTCCGGGAGCCTGAGCTCTGTGTTGTCATGGTAAGGACAGTGGTGATACCCAGTGCAACTCTGGCCGGGGCAGCGTCCATGTTGATCCAGAAGGAGACCCAGGACAAAATGACAATGAGCAGAGAAGGGATGTACATCTGGATCAGATAGTACCCCATCTGACGCTCAAGATGGAATCGCACCTCAATACAAGTAAATTTACCTACAAAAAAGCAGAAACACAGTAGAATAACACTCACCTATTTCTTATATCTTCATTTCTTGGAATTTGGTTTGTCTGGCTCTAATAACTAACAAAATATAAGCAGTTTTATGCTGTTCAAAACATCCCTTCAAAAACATATTGGTGATGTCACAGCAATTGGTGTAGCTGCAAAATGTTGGGTTGCATTATAGGCTAACTTTGGGGCTTGGATGTCAGTGTTGTTTTTTTTACCTCCGCCTGAAGCTGTTTTTTTGTTCCCCAATGCAAAAAATGTATGTAATATGGCAACCACTTCACATTGTGTAAATGTTATTTGTATCATGAGGATTACATCTGTGTGTGTGTGCACGTGTGCATGTGTTACCTGTGTTGTAGTGCTTGGTGCAGTATCTGAGGTCTGATTCATCTTTAAGAATGAATTGTGGGAGCGTGAGCCCTTCAGCCACTTGTACTGGTCCATTCTCCTGCCACTCAAAGATCAGGTCATTCATTGTGTAACCAACTGAAAAAACAGATGAAAGGACATTTCATAATGAACAAACAATAACACATTGATTGAGTGACAGTGCGTGTCCGTGTGTTCTCTCCCTCTTATGTATTGGATTATGTGTTTCCAAGTATAAAAGTGCTGTAAAATAAAATGTATCATGGTGTCTGTTGCCTCATACGTCGTTTCCCCTCTGCTTTGTTTATGTATTAGTCACTGTGACTTTTGAGAGTGAAATTATCAATCAATCAAATTTTATTTGTATAGCCCATATTCACAAATCACAATTTGTCTCATAGGGCTTTAACAAGGTGTGACATCCTCTGCCCTTAACCCTCAACAAGAGTAAGGAAAAACTACAAAAAAAACTTTTAACAGGGTAAAAAGAACGTAGAAACCTCAGAGAGAGCCACATGTGAGGGATCCCTCTCCCAGGACGGACTGAAGTGCAATAGATGTCAGGTGTAAAGGAGAACATCATCAAGATAAGGGTATTTGCAGCATTAATTAGAATAAACACTGAGTAGCATAATGGAAGGTCAATGAATTGATGGATTTTTGTCAGAAATATTATATATCAAGCAGTCTTGTTGTAATCATAGTCCATGGTCAGCAGCCACCACGATCATGATCCACCATCAAGATCGGATGCCACTATAGTCCACAGTCATTGTCCACTGCCGCCATTAGGATCCACCATCAGCTGCCACCTCAATCATGGTCCACAACCACTATCACATGCCAACACGATACAGGATCCACCATTATTATCACGATCAGCCAGCACGATACAGAATCTGCCATACAGGATCCGCCATTACGATCACGATCTCTGATACGCGATCCACAGATCATAAACTACGATGTGGCCGCAGCCGCGGCCCTGGATCTGCGGACGATAAGGCAAAGGGACTCTGGGGAAGAAGTCAAGTCAGTAACATGTATTGATGAGATATTAATTTCTTTGATGTGATAAGGATGGAGAAGAGGAAGGAGAAGCTTGGAAGAGAAGCTCCGTGTGTCATGTGTCCCCCGACCTTCTAGACCTATAGCAGCATAACTAAGAGCAGGTCTAAGACAAGCCTGGACCGGCGCTAACTATAAGCTTTATCAAAAGGAAGGTTTTAAGTCTACTCTTAAACGTACAGATGGTGTCTGCCTCCCGAACTGAAAGTGGGAGATGATTCCATAGGAGAGGAGCTTGATAGCTGAAAGCTCTGGCTCCTATTCTACTTTTAGAGACTTTAGGGACGACAAGTAAGCCTGAATTCTGGGAGCGCAGTGCTCTAGTGGGTTGATATGGTACTATCAGCTCTTTGAGGTATAATGGTGCCATATTATTAAGGGCTTTGAAGTTGAGGAGGAGAATTTTAAATTCTATTCTAGATTTAACCGGAAGCCAGTGTAGCGAAGCTAATACAGGAGAAATGTGGTCTCTTTTCTTGGTTCTTGTCAGGACACGTGCTGCAGCTGTCTGATTTTTGAGATATTACGCAAGTGGAAGAAGGCGGTCCTTTAAATTTGTTTTAAGTGAGAATTAAAGGACAAATCGGGATTGAAGATCACTCCCAAGTTGCTGACGGTTTCATTGGAAGCAAGGGCAATGTCGTCTAGCGCAGCTATATCATTAGATAATGTATCTCTAAGGTGTTTAGGGCCAAGTATTAGAACGTATTAGAATGTATATGAAAGTCTTCATATACATTACTTTCCTGGAGAAACTCACACAGCTGTTTGGCTTCAACTTTTTCAAGGATTTTAGACAGGAAGGGGAGGTTGGATACTGGTCCTGTAGCAATTACAGCAATAAGCATTGTACCACCTCAAAGGGACCTCAATGACAAAACAAGACTTGCAAAAACTGATTTCATGCTTTTATCTCTAGTAAAACTGACTACTGCAAATAACTTTGAACAGGGTTTCTTAAAAAGACAACCAGGCACTTACAACTAATCCAAAAATTAGCTGCAAGAGTTTTAACCACATCTATAAGACAGCCAAAAACACCCCTGTTCTTAAATCTATACACCAGCTACCAGTAAACCGCAGGTTGATTTTAAAGTTTTACTGCTTTACATTACATTACATTACATTTCATTTAGCTGACTCTTTTATCCAAAGCGACTTACAATAAGTGCATTCAACCATGAGGGTACAATACCAGAACAACAAGATCAAGAAATACAAGTTCTTCAAAAAAAAGTACAATTTCTTCAAAAAAGCAAAACTACAAAGTGGTATAAGTAAGTGCCATTTAAGTGCTACTTACTTGCTCATTTTTAAATCCTTCATGGAGCTGCTCCTAATACCTCACATACAGTGCCTTGCATAAGTATTTCACCCCCCTTGGACTTTTTCCCATTATGTACTGTTACTAACTGGAATTCAAACAGACTTAAATAAACTTTTTCCCGTTTGATCAACAAAACATGCATAGTTACTTTGGAGGTGCAAAATAAATTTTATTGTGACACAAAACATAATGAGAACAAAAAAGTTGACATCTGTTGGGTGCATAAGTATTCACCCCCCTGTGTCAATACTTGGTAGAACCCCCTTTCGCTGCAATTACAGCTGCAAGTCTTTTGGGGTATGTCTCTACCAGCTTTGCACATCTAGAGATGGAAAGGTTTGTCCATTTCTTCTTGGCAAAAAAGATGAAGCTCAAGTCAGATTGGATGGAGACCGTCTGTGAACCGCAATCTTCAAGTCTTGCCATAGATTCTCTATTGGATTGAGGTCTGGGCTTTGACTGGGCCATTTTAAGACATTAACATTCTTTAATCCAAACCATTCCTTTGTAGCTCTGGCTGTATGTTTAGGGTCATTGTCCTGCTGGAAGATGAACCTCCGCCCCAGTCTCAAGTCTTTTTGCAGACTGCATCATGATTTTCTTCAAGGATTTCCCTGTATTTGGCTCCATCCATCTTTCCCTCTATTCTGACCAGTTTCCCTGTACCTGCTGAAGAGAAGCATCCCCACAGCATGATGCTACCACCACCATATTTCACTGTTGGGATGGTGTGCTCAGGGTGATGGGCAGTGTTGGGTTTTCGCCACACATAGCGTTTTGCATTGAGGCCAAAAAGTTCAATTTTGGTCTCATCTGACCAGAGCACCTTCTTCCACATGTTTGCTGTGTCTCCCACATGGCTTCTGGCAAACTCCAAACGGGATTTTTTATGGATCCCTTTCAACAATGGCTTTCTTCTTGCCACTCTTCCATAAAGGCCAGATTTGTGGAGTAGACGACTAATAGTTGTCCTGTGGACAGATTCTCCCACCTCAGCTGTGGATCTCTGCAACTCCTCCAGAGTAACCATGGGCCCTCCTGGTTGCTTCTCTGATTAATTTTCTCCTTGTCCGACTCTTCAGTTTGGGTGGACGGCCTCCTCTTAGGTAGGTTTGCGGTTGTGCTATATTCTTTCCATTTTCTTATGATGGATTTTATGGGTGCTCAGAGAGATGTTCAAAGCTCTGGATATTTTTTTATACCTAACCCTGCTTCATATTTCTCCACAACTTTATCCTGACCTGTTTGGTGAGCTCCTTGGTCTTCATGATGCTGTTTGTTCAGTAATGATCTCTAACAAACTCTGAGTCCGTCACAGAACAGGTGTATTTATACTGAGATTAAATTGCAGACAGGTGGACCCTATTTACTAATTATGTGACTTGCAAATGTGACTTGTGAATGCAATTGGTCGCACCAGATCTTTGTTAGGGGTTTCACAGTAAAGGGGGTGAATACATATGCACTCAACACTTTTCAGATTTTTATTTGTAAATAATTGTGAAATCCATGTAATATTTCCCCCCACCTTCCAAATGATGCACTATTTTGTGTTGGTCCATTACATAAACTCACAATGAAATAAATTTTAATCTGTGGTTATACCATGACAAAATGTAGAAAAGTCCAAAGGGGGTGAATACTTATGCAAGGCACTGTACATGTGTGTGTGTGTGTGTGTGTGTGTGTGTGTGTGTGTGTGTGTGTGTGTGTGTGTGTGTGTGTGTGTGTGCAGGGGTGGCCGTGTTTCCCGCTTATGAAAACCTTTGGTCCATTCAGTACTCCTCCCAACCTACACAACCTGCCACCTGCCTCTCATCATCATCAGAAGCAGTATAAGAACACCAGCACTTCTCTCACTCATTGCCAAGATTGTTGTTATCGGCCATCAGTAGATATTCGTCTGCATCTTCTGTATATTCAGTGACCTTTTTAATTTTTCGGGTTTGCTTCGAGCTCTTGTAACGTGCTTTGTCTCTCTGTTCAGGATCACCTTCAACTGCCACCTGACTTGACCTGCCTGCACGCACACCAACCGGTAACAGTAAGCTCTGAGTTAAGTGCCATTACCTACCTTCACTCCTGCACTCTCCAGTCTGCCCTCCGTTCACCTGCTCTATGCCTCCAGGCTGCCTCGTCCACTGCCTCCGGATCCCCCCCCACTCAATTTTTACATGATTATTTTATAGAATTCTATCTATTTTATTTGTATTTCAATTATTCTTATTAAACTTTAAAAGTCGGTTAAAGATATTGGACATTGGATGTTTTAGTTTGGAACATGTGGAAGGTAGGGTGTGGTCTTCATTGCTGAGATTCCTAGTTGCTTGTGAAAGAGCTGCATCAGCCTGGAGGTGAAATTAGTTCCCTGGTCTGTCAAGATCTCATCTGGAATTCCCACTCTGGAGAAACAGTTGTACCAGTGCACGCAAACTGCGGGAGCAGTGACGGTGCTCAGGGGGAAGGCCTCTGGGAAACAGCTGGCATAGTCCACACACTACTAAAATGTACTGGTGGCCCCCACTGCTTTTCACAATATCCATGGCAATTATATGGAAAGGAGTGGTAATAACAGGAAAATTGTTGCATAAAATCCTGATCAGATTTTCTGCTAGTGCATGTTTTTTGACAGGTCCGGCATGTGGCACAATATTTCTGGTGTGGGTGTACATTGATGGCCAATAAAAGCGTGAACTGATGAACTTATGATGTACATAAGTCTTTGTGGCGACCGAGGTGTCTGCCCATGGAAGTGGTGGGTGCTAGGTGCATATAAGTGCTCTCCAACTAACCGGTATTACCAGACATCTATGGTCATCACCAACAGCAAACAACACCCCTGTATCAACAATAAAAACAAATTTACCCACACAGTTTACATTTGTCTTTCTACCACCTTAGCAAACAATGGTTTCAATGTTTCATCTTGCCTCTGCTGAACAGCCATATTCTCAGGGCACTTCCCACAGTTGATCACTCAGAAAACTCTTGATTTCAGATTCTGTTGGCCTGAGCTGCTCCTCAAAGCGGCATTGGCGACGGGATTTTCTTGGCCCTTAGTGCCATCTTCACACAGACTACTGTCAAGGTCTGGGAGTGGTTGGACACCGGCTCTGTGATCGAGTAATCACAGACCAAGCAACACTCACATCGACCTTAGCAGTCTCCCCCTCATCTTCCCCAGAGTCACATTCCTTTGAAAGTCATTTCATGCAATAAGTCCATGAGAACAGGTAAGTCCCCCACAATAATGGCATCTACTGGTAGATTTTTTACCACCCCAACAGTCAGAAGATTAGGCTGTTCATCAATAGTGACAGTTAAATCAGCTTTAGGGTAGGGATGATTGTCCCCATAAACACATAAAATGTCTACTGTAATCCACAGTTCCTACAGGTACCAGACTGTGCTTAACCAGAGAGATGATGCTACCTGTATCGAACAGAGCAGTAACCTGCTGTCTATTGACAGTCACAGTTTTATAACGTTGAACTCTAGCTTCTTTATCTCCAGTGGGGCCAAACTCAGGCCGGGGTGCATAGCAAGCGCCTGTGACCTTAGCTTTGCGTATGGGACACACAGAAGCTTTGTGGCCTGGCTGCCGGCAATAGAAACAAACAAAGTCCTTACCAGATGGTTGTTGGTTTGCTGTAATGCTGGTGTTACCTCGAAGCTCCTGGTCAGTCTCCCTTTTTGCAAACCTGGGATGAGGTGGCAGGACCACTGGTCAAGGTGCTGCACTAGTGGGGCGTGGGGCAGGTCCTCCTCTCCGGGCATTGACGTACTGGAGAGCCAGTTTGTCAGCTGCAAGTTCCTCCACTGGCTCATGCTCCTTCACCCAGGTCCTCACCTCGAAAGAGAGTACAGAGAGTAGCTGCTCCAGGATGATGGCTTCACCCTCTAGTGGGACCTGTGCTCACAGCCCAGCACCGTGCAGCTCACTTGGCATTTGCCAGAGAACACCAGAATTGGCAGGTCCGCCATTGGCGCCACGTTCTCTTCACAGATGAGAGCCAGTTAACACTGAGCACATGTGACAGGCGTGAACGAGTCTGGAGAAGCTGTGGTGAATGTTATGCTGCCTGTAACATCATCCAGCATGACCAGTTTGGCAGTGGGTCAGTAAGGGTCTGGGGAGGCATATCCTTGGAGGGTTGCACAGACCTCCATGTCATAGCCAACGGTACCTTGACTGCTAAGAGATTGCCAGACCTTATGCTGGTGCAGTGGGCCCTGGGTTCCTCCTGGTGCAGGACAATGCCTGGCCTCATGTGGCCAGATTGTGTAGGCAGTTCCTTAATGACGAAGGCATTGATGCCATTGACTCACCCTCTCGTTCCCCTGACCTAAATCCAATTGAGAACCAATGAGACGTTATGTATTGGTGCATCCGACACTACCAAGTACTGCCACAGACTGTGCAGGAGCTCACTGAAGCCCTGATCCAGGTCTGGGAGGAGATCCCCCAGGACACCATTCGCCGACTCATCAGGAGCATGCCCAGACGTTGTCAGGTGTGCGTACAGGCACATGGGGGCCATACACATTACTGAGTCATATTATGAGTTGCTGTGATAAAAGACACGCAAGTTGGATCACCCTGTGATTTCAGCTTTTTTCTTTGATTTCAGGTATGATTTTGATTCCAGCCCACATGTGTGTCTATGACATTGATTTCCATTGCTATGCAGATGACACCCAGCTGTATGTCCCGTTAAAGCCTGGCCCCACTGATGTGGTTTGCACTATGTCCTGCCTTGCTGATATTAAAGATTGGATGTCCAAAAAACATCTGCAGTTAAACAATGCTAAATCAGAAGTCATCATAATTACACCCCCTGGCCCCGGTACTAGTTAAATTAACACTCTCTCTTCTAGTCTGCGTACCTTATCCAATAATGTTTGTAAAGAGGCCCACAATCTAGGTGTCTTTGACTCTTGATTTGTTTTTTGATGCGCAGGTGACCAAAGTTGTACAGTCAGGTTTTGCCCAACTGAGACAGTTGAAGAAGATCAGGTCTTTCTTTTCTATTGCAGACCTAAAAACTTTCATCCATGCCTTTATTTCTTTCAGGCTTGACTACTGCAATGAACTTTTTTCAGACATCAGTAAAAGAAACATTCAAAGACTGCAATTAAAGCAGACTGCTACTGCCAGGCTTTTAACGTATACTAAGAAAAGAGACCACATCACACCAATCCTTGCTGCTCTCCACTTGTTACCTGTGAGTTCTAGGGTTGATTTTACTGCTTGAATGGTCAGACTTCAGCCTATATATGTGATTTGTTAACCCCCAATGAGCCTAATTGCTGCCTGGGATCCTCGAATAGGGCCCTACTTTTGGTTACAAAATCTTGACAGGTCACTAGTGGTGACCTGGCCTTTGCTGTCTGGGCTTTTCAACTCTGGAACTCCCTGCCCCAGATCTCAGTATCTTCTTTTAAATCTCTTCTTAAAACTCACTTTTATGGAATGGCCTATTTTGAACTGTTGGGATTTGTTTTTAACAATTTCATATTATTTGATATTGTTATAATTTGTGAATCTTGCATCTTTTTTTATTGTAAAGCACTTTGTAACTTTGGTTTTGAAAGTCATATAAATAAAGTTTATTGTTAATAAAATTGAATAAACAGTCAGACTTCAACGTCGTAACTGGGTCACACTTTTGGTCAAAACGCTACCAGATCGTTTAGAAAATTTATATTTTTTTATTTTACCATATCAGACTGACAGACACAAACTGACTGACCAACGACAGGTGCTAATCTCTGCCATGGCAACAACATTCATAGAATCCCTTCCTATTTGGCAGTTTTTCTTAAAACGTTCTTATTTTCAAAATAAATGCACAATTTTTTTTTATTGCTGCAATACTTTATATTAAGAATAGTTATTAATAATAATAATATTAATAAACTGTATTTATGCTGCACTCGTCAAATCAAAGTTACAAAGTGCTTTACATTAATAAACAAGGATTAGGACAATTCAGGATTAAGGCGAATAAATGTAGGTAATTAAAATAATACAAACAATGTAATGGAATAGATCAAAAACAAAAGAGAATAAAAGGAAGTAAGCCCCCAACAATAAAAAGAACTATAAATAATATCACAGATAAGACATGTTGTCAATCAAACATTGTGCTAGAATTAATAAAAGGTCCTTAGAAAAATATATGTTTTAAGAAGGGATTTAAAAGATGTCACTGATTTTTTTCACCCTGACTGCAAAAGCCGGATCACCTTTAGTCTTGAGTCGGAACTTAGGAACAGCCAACAAAGCCTTGCCAGAGGATCTAAGGCTATGCTCTGGCACATAGGGTAGCTTGGGGCTTTATGATATATCCCAGGGGTGGCATGTATAAACTGAACAATAAAGGGCCAAGCACAGAGCCTTGAGGGGCCACCCGAAGAGGAGGCATTACCCATGATTACAGAGAAAGGTCTGTTTGATCGATAGGATTTAAAGCAGTCTAGTACAGTCCCCTAATGCCAACCCACTTTCCAATTTGATCAAACAAGATAGCGTGATCCACCGTGTCAAATGTTGGACTCAAATCTAAAATAATTAAAATCTAACAATCACCAGAATCAGGTCATGGTTAATTTCAGGAGCGCAATTTCAGTGCTCTGACGTGCACGGAAACATGATGGAAATTTGTCAAAGATATTGCTTGTGTTCATAAAATTAGTGGTGCACCGATGTATCGGCCGTATATCGGTAGCGGCCGATATTCGCCTCGTTTACTGCCATCGGCGTATCGGTAATAAACTTGACTTTCACCGATAACATTGGCCGATGTTCATTGGTATGTTTTCTGCAGCCTGCCAATCTGGCATCCAGATTATGGTACACTGACGCCGGGTTTACACCGGGCGCTGAAGCGCCGCGCCGCGCAGCGCAGCCCCAAGGAAAGCCAGGCGCCTCCCATCCACCCCCCTGTTAAACCTTTGTGTGGTTCACATGGGCTGCGCTGCGCCGCGCTGCGCCAGCGCCCTTCACCGATGGTTTCGGCGTGCGAGCGAGCGTATCGCGCCAGGAAACAGACTGAAAAATTATTTTAAACGATATAAATGACATATTTTATATGATATAAATGATAAAATATGCATCCCATACTTTGTATTCCCCTTCTGTTGTCCTGGAGTTTTAATTTTCCCAATTTTCCCAATCACATAATTAAATGTCCCCCTCTGCCCATCCAATACAGCCACACAAGCAGTCATATAGATAAAAAGAGAGAGAGGGGGGGCTAAAGGCTTGCTTGGAGAAAACGTCATTTACCCCCGACACCCGACATTGAACGGGTTACATACAACAACAAGCGGAGAATCGCGGGCTGACCAGCGCGGAGAAATGCGGGTCCGGTGTGCACATGCGCAACAGGTACTACATACAAACAGCAGAGACAATGTCGGCAGCGTCGGCTGTGTGGGATTTCTTCACTGTCTCAGAGAAAGATCGCCGTTTAGCAATTTGCAAGACATGTTCAGCTGACATTTCAAGAGGGGGTAATACCACCAAGGATTTCAACACCACAAATCTGAAGGCTCATTTGAAAAGCAGACACATTGATGAATACAATGATTTCCTGAAAGCTGATAAGAAGCGGCAAGATGCACTGGCTATAATAAACAAATATCGGTATCGGCTATCGGCTAGATTGTTGTTTTAAGTATCGGTATCGGTATCGGCCAAGAATTTCCATATCGGTGCATCCCTACATAAAATAAATCAACTCTAAACAGTCTTCTCTCGAATTTTAAATAACATGGTAATTTACAAATGGGTCTAAAAAATTTTAAATCGGTGGGATTGAGATTTTGTTGAAAAAGTAGGTGCACTACTGCATGCTTAAGGCATGAGGGAACACAGCCAGTGAACAGAGAGCTATTTACAATAGTTAGAACAGCAGAACCAACACTATTAAAATCTGGCAGGGCATACAGTCTACAGGTGCATAGTGAAAGGGACTTGAAGTTATTGAGCAAAGCAGAAGGGTTTCATTGTGGAGAGGTAGCAGGTTCACCAGTGACATGACCAATCTGGAGTGTTGTATCATTTATTTTGCTGGTGAAGAATGCTGAAAATAGCTCACAGATCAAGGACCCCCTTGCTGCAGTTTGTAGTCTACAGGGAGGGTTGATTATGGAATTAATGGTTTTGGAAAATATTCTGGGTTCATGCCAGTGTTCTGTTATGATTTTGGAAAAAATGGAGAACCTGCCTTTTTTTACTGAATTCTGGTAGGTGGACATAAGTTCTTCCATGATTTGGTAAGAGACTGTTAGACCATCCTTTTTGTTGTTTATAGCCATGGCATGATTTGACTTTTCTGATATTGAGTTGGAAGATGGAGATGAAACAAGGCTGGAGAAAGACACAAGAAGTGAGGCAGTAAGGCTAACAGGGAGCAGATTATTAACATTAGCTGTTTGCGTTTTCAGTGAATATGGGGTTGAAATTGGGCAAGAATTTTTTTTGGGGGGGGTCTCTGAGTAATAGCTGGAATAGTTGACATGCAGCCTTCTTTCAGGATATTTTTACATTTGTTTTGCATGCATATATTAGTAAGTATTTTAATGGGTTTACAATGAAATGTAATGTTTTTCAGAGGATGCTTATTGCTTAGTTAATGGCGAATGCGACTGGAAGGGGGAGCTATAAGGTGTAGTATTCTGAGGTGTCATGCGTGAGGGAAGACATTTTCGGTGCCCCTGACCAACATGATGCAATTTAGCCGCTAACATTCGACTGCCCGGCACTTTGGGATGGAGCACATCATTTCTTTCTTAGATCCCATTCCTACTCTTAGACCCCATTCCTACAAAATTACTTAAAGAAATTCTGCCCCTAATTGATAGTACGTTACTGAACACAATTAATCTTTCATTATCATCAGGATATGTACCACAGTCCTTTAAACTAGCTGTAATCAAACCCCTTCTCAAAAAAACCATCCTGGACCCGGAGTTTTTAGCCAACTACAGACCGATATCCAACCTCCACTTCCTGTCTGAAAACCTTAAAAAGGTTGTAGCCAATAAGCTGTGTGAGTTTCTCCAGGAAAGCAATGTATATGAAGACTTTCAGTCGGGGTTTAGAGCCAATCACAGCACGGAGACAGCCTTGGCAAAAGTCACTAATGACCTTCTAATAGCTTCAGATCAGGGGTTTGTGTCTGTCCTCGTTCTCTTAGATCTTAGTGCAGCATTTGACACAATTGACCATCACATTTTATTACAGAGACTAGAACAGTTAATTAGCATTAAAGGAGCCGCCCTAAACTGGTTTAAATACTATTTTTCAGATCGATTCCAATTTGTGCAAATTAATGATGACTCATCTATGCGCACCAAAGCTAACCACGGTGTTCCACAGGTTCTGTGCTCGGCCCAATTTTATTCTCATTATATATGCTTCCACTTGGAAACATTATCAGGACACACACAAATTTCCACTGCTATGAGGATGACACCCAGTTATACTTGTCAATAAAACCAGAACAGTGTAATCAATTAACTAAACTCCAAGCACATCTCAAGGACATAAAAATCTGGATGACCCGCAATTTTCTCTTATTAAACTCAGATAAAACAGAGGTTCTAATACTTGGCCCTAAACACCTTAGAGATACATTATCTAATGATATAGCTGCGCTAGACGACATTGCCCTTGCTTCCAATGAAACAGTCAGGAACTTGGGAGTGATCTTCGATCCTGATTTGTCCTTTAATTCTCACTTAAAACAAATTCCTAGGACCGCCTTATTCCACTTCCGTAATATCTCAAAAATCAGACATGTCCTTTCTCAAAAGGATGCAGAAAAACTAGTTCACGCCTTTGTTACATCCAGACTTGATTATTTTAATTCCTTATTATCAGGCTCCAGCAGTAAGTCGTTAAAGACTCTGCAGCTTGTCCAAAATGCTGCAGCACGTGTCCTGACAAGAACCAAGAAAAGAGAGCACATTTCTCCTGTATTAGCTTCGCTACACTGGCTTCAGGTTAAATCTAGAATAGAATTTAAAATTCTCCTCCTCACCTTCAAGGCCCTTAACAATATGGCACCATTATATCTTAAAGAGCTGTTAGTACCTTATCAACCCACCAGAGCACTGCGCTCCCAGAATTCAGGCTTACTTGTCATCCCTAAAGTCTCTAAAAATAGAGTTGGAGCAAGAGCTTTCAGCTATCAAGCTCCTCTCCTGTGGAATCATCTCCCACTTTCAGTTCGGGAGGCAGACACCATCTGTACGTTTAAGAGTAGGCTTAAAACCTTCCTTTACGATAAAGCTTATAGTTAGAGCTGGTCCAGGCTTGTCTTAGACCTGCTCTTAGTTATGCTGCTATAGGTCTAGAATATCGGGGGACACATGACACACGGAGCTTCTCTTTCCAGCTTCTCCTTCCTCTTCTCACTCCTTATCACATCAAAGAAATGAATATCTCATCAATACATGTTACTGACTCGACTTCTTCCCCCGAGTCCCTTTGCCTTATCGTCCACAGATCCAGGGCCGCGGCTGCAGCCACATCGTGGATTATGATCTGTGGATCGCGTATCAGAGATCGTAATGGTGGATCTAGTATGACGGATTCTGTATCGTGCTGGCTGATCGTGACAATAATGGCGGATACTTTATCATGTTGGCATCTGATAATGGTGGTGGACCACGATCGAGGTGGCAGCTGATGGTGGATCCTAATGGCGGCAGTGGACAATGACTGTGGACTATAGTGGCATCCGATCTTGATGGTGGATCATGATCTTGCTGGCTGCTGACCATAGACTATGATTGCAGCAGGATTGCTTGATACATAGTATTTCTCCTCAGATCCTCGACCGTTACTGACAATAATCTATCAATTCATTGACCTCCAGTTATGCTTCAAAATTTGTATTCTTATCAATGCTGCAAATACCCTTATCTTGGTGATGTTCTCCTTTACACTTGACATCTACTGCACTTCTGTCCGTCCTGGGAGAGGGATCCCTCACATGTGGCTCTCTGAGGTTTCTACGTTCTTTTTACCCTGTTAAAAGGGTTTTTTAGTAGTTTTTCCTTACTCTTGTTGAGGGTTAAGGGCAGAGGATGTCACACCTTGTTATGAGACAAATTGTGATTTGTGAATATGGGCTATACAATAAAATTTGATTGATTGATTGATTGATTATAAGTCTTACAGTTGCCCCTGGTGGTAACAATGTCCCTGACCATAAACTCAGAGCAACGGCACACACTCAAAAAACTTGTATCTCCATTTCAACTACTTCAGTCTCGTAAAAAAAAAAAAATCAATCATCATATCACTGAATCAGATGTTATAAGCTGAGGTATCTGCATATCACGACAACCTCCTTGATTTAATGTTTCAGTGCATCTCTATGAAATGTTTAGAATTCAATTGAATTGAAGTGCAGTTGGATCATGTTGTATTTTTCTTCATGATATGACATAAATCATTTCCTCTCATCCTCTCTCTCTGCTATTTGCGTGTCTGTCTGTTTTTTCATGTTCTCTGCTGTGTGACATGACGAGCACACACACACACACACACACACACACACACACACACACACACACACACACACACACACACACACACACACACACACACACACACACACACACATAGCTGGATCTATATATAGTAATATCTCTGGCCATTGAGCTGGAGCTGAATAAAAGACATATAATGCATCCAACTGCTCTCTGTGCCCTGGGGCCAGAACATGCTACTGAATGGACAAAATATGAATTAGTCATTATAATCCTATCAACATGATTAAACATGACTTTGTGTTTCCTTAAAAAGAATATGCTTAGATACTGTTTCCACAAAGGGAGATATAAAGTGGAAGGAGGATGATAGTTATTATATGATGCATGGATGAATCTAAAAAGTTGAGATACACAGAAAAAACGTTCAAACATCCAAACATTTATAGTTTATACAAGAGTTTATACAAGATCCAAATATCTTAATTTTCTTAATCTTAATCTTGTTGCTCTTTTCAATATCCAGTTCGTGTTTGCACAGTTAATGCTCACTGTATGAATCTAAGTCGTGCACAGTTTAATTCCCCCTGGGTAAAGAGACAGAGCCATTAACTGAGGTATGGCATACGACACAAGCAGGAGAAGCCATTGCAATTATGATTTAAAAAGCGAGAGGAGATAGCATTGGTGGATTTTAATTTGCATTGTTTAATTTTAGGAGACTGATTTGGGAAGCTTTATGTTTTGATGTATTCAGTCATCAGTGCTTATTCAAGCCTGCTCACAGGTTGGAACCAACTGTCATGAAACCCTGAAATGCTGATTTATTGAGTGAGAAAAGCTGAATGTGATATCAAGGTTTAAAAGACTGCCTTTTTTAAGCATCAAACATGATGGTTATACAGCATACAAAGCTCAATAATCTGCCTTGGTACTAGTGTTTCATCCAATATTCTTTATCTTCTTCAATTTTTGACTGCAGCCTTACATTGCAAGATGTGCACAGATGTGCAGATACAGTACTCGCAGTACAGCTGAACACTGTGCACCACAACATCTGTGTGCAAATTACAAAAAGCAGGGAAACAAGGTTGTAAAACCTATCCGGTGATTTTGTTATTGAGATTGAGAAATAGACTAAACAAAGGAGAAAAACGTTTCATTAAAATTTTAACAATAGCAAATAAATTTAATTACTTACAACAGAAATGGTATCTGTCCATTGTGGTACTCGTATATAGTACTTGGTGTCAAATGTGTGCAAATTAATATTTAAGTGTAATTTATCTATGTGAGGACCAATTTGAGTTTTAGAAGTAGAGAGTGAGGACAATTGAGTTTAACCTAAGTGCTGTTTGTGGGTTAACACTTGGTTTTAATGTTAAGGTTAAGTTTAGGTTTAGGTTTAGATTCAGGTCAGGGTAAAGGTTTTGTTAGAGTAAGCTAAATGCATTGTCTCAATGAGGGTCTCCACAAGTACAGAAGTAGAAGTGTTTGTGTGGTCCAGGTTTTACTGGACATAAATCTGTATAGTCACAATATAGGTACTTGGACTAAAAGCAAGTCCCCACAACAAAAATTATCAAATTTGAAACATGCTTTAAGGTAAGGGTTAGATTTGGTTAAAGTTTAGGCATGTTATAATTATGGTTGGGACAAGTAATTGTCCAGGAAATTAATGTAAGTCAATGTAATGTCCTTCGAAGTCATGACTGTGCGTGTGTTTGTGTGTGTGCGTACTTACAGCTTTCCAGCTGCATCATACAAGTCTGAACATCCATGGGGAAGTTTTTAAGATCCATTGGACATGACAGAGTCAATGTTAGTCTGAAAGTGAAGAAGGGGGAGTGAAGAAATGAGTCAGTGACAGGGTTTCAGGGTATCCATTAATGTCATACACATGTACTCTATCTGTGCTTATTTCATACTAATACAGCACTAAGGGAGATCTCTTTGAAGCTCCAAAACCGAAGCCAAACCTCTCTGCAATATCTAAGATGTGACAGCTTCCATTTCAATACATTGTATAACTACACATCATTTTAGGCTGTACTGTTATATTGTATAATTGCAGGCGAGCATGCTGTTTGTGTTTGCTCCTTACATAAATTAATAATGGTATTACCAGGTACTGTAAAATCAACTCAAATACATATGCATTTTTCATTATTTAGTGATTGCCCTTTAAAAAAGGCAAATCCTAAAGGTTCAGATGATGTATTTACACCACATATGGTGGATTCCTCACATCCCATCCTGTTTACGTGACCTTGGTTAACTGTGTGCCTCTGGTCACAAAAATGTGTGCTCAAACTGAAAACCTAAAATAATGTTATCCCTCCTCTGGACCTACTGTATATCCACTGACTTATGACTGACCACTCTGTCTCACAAGGGATGTTCTTAAGCATCTCGAATACTGATGCTCACCAGCTGCACTTACCTAATGGAGTACAAAACATTTCCATTCTTAAATATCCTGAGCAGTTTGTTGTCTGTAGTGACTTCATGAAAGTGGGCTCCCTTCTCATTGGCAAAGAACAGATCTGGTTTCCATATGGAGTCTAACATAGAGGGGTCCAAGTCCAGAGAGTCATCTGGGTACTCAGCATAGGCAAGCCTGGGATCATTCCATTGTTGACGAAGGAAGATATTCACACGGTAGTCCTACCGACACAGAGAACAACAAGAATATGGGTTAGGGTTAGTTAAACACAGTTCAACAAAGTTTGACCAGTGTCCAAATATTTTCTGAATATGGATGTCACATTGTTTTGTGCAGTTCTATACATGAATACACTTGATGAAAATTACGTGGTTGGTGTTATCATCTTTGAGAGATTTACCTTTTGCAGGTAAATGTAAATCAGAACTCAAAACAGGACCAGCAATTTCCAGGAACAGGGTACCCTTCAATTTATAAAAAGAATGCCCCACTTGTCATTTTGTGCATTTTCTGAATCCAGACTTTGCATAATAGCAGTGGAAGAACCATATATTTCTGCATGCACAGGCACAACGAATGACTAGAACAGAACCTATAATAGGGGATTGTATTTACAGTAAAGATATAGCCAATTTCCTTGTTTGCATCAATTTCACTTATGGCCAACTTCACAAAATTTTTTCAAAACCATAAAAAAAACTGATCCCTTGTCTAAAATTATTAAAACCATTACATTATTTCCCCACAGTTACTCACTAACTGCTCCTTATGATTAAATGCTGTTTAACAAAACATCTGAAGACGGCACAATATTTGACAGCGGCTTGACAACAGGGATAATTCATAATAGTACGAGGAACTACACCTGGCTGAGAGGGGAGTATCTTTACATAACTCAAGATTGTTTTCACATTACAAGACAAAACAACTGTACGTGACTATGTAGTGTGTTCCTCTAAGGATTTGGTGGAGACTAAAACAGAGCTAAAAGAAAGTAAATATTGAGTTGACATTTACATTCAATTTACTGTACAATCGCTTGCAGTCAGTGCAGTGCATCTTGTTCTGCTGCTTCAGAGTGGCTTTCGATCAAAAATAAATGAATTATAATAATAATAATAATAATAATGTTGGTGCTTTAAATGAACAGTATAAGTGATAAGGATTTGGGTGCACTACTGAGAACAAAACATCTAAACTGATCTAGCAAATGTTTTAATTTGAAATGGTTTCTGTTAGGATAAACCTGTGCAGTCAGACAAACTACTCTGCTCTACAACTAACACTGCTCACACACAGATAGATAATGGATTAAGACCGATGAAGAGACTGAGTGAACAAATGGAAAGAGTCTGACAGAAGTAAATCTGCTTTATATAGATAGCGTGAATGGACAAGAGTGAACCAACCTGTCTCTAAGCCCTCTGTGTGCATACTGTGTGTGTGTGTGTGTGTGTGTGTGTGTGTGGCACTGACATTCAAAAATTAAGCCTGATCCTCCCCCATTTTTTTCTTTCATTTATGATTATGGTCAAACAAAGCAGGAACAACAAATCAATAGGTTTATAAATGGTTATATTACCATTAAAGTGTTATTTGAAAGAAACTATCATTATTTAAACCAAATGTGTTTAAGACCGCTATAATAGATGATGCATAAATCTACCCCCAACATGTGGGTCCTCATATGCAGCAACCACTGATGAAGTTGCAGTAAATGTTCATGTCTTTCCAGACTCATGTAATATATGTAGTTGATTTGTTGAACCTAAATTACTTGTCATGTCTTTGTTGAGGCTTGTGATTATTGTTCTGCTGTGTCGACTGTATTAGTATGCCAGTTCATTGAGAGGAAAAAAAAGTAAAATGACTAAAATTCCAAATCTGAAGAAATTCCCTAAAGGTTTTTGTAAGATATAAACAATTCCTCTTATAGTAGTTTTTTTTTACAATGTGTGACACTATATCCATTGACACATATTTTTTCCATCATGGCAGTGAATCATATCTAAATGTGGTGTTGATGTGTTGAGGTTATGTCACTGATCGCTCCTGTTTGTCAGAGGGAGAGAGGAGTGGGTAGATGACGACAGATGGTAGGAAGAGATAGATGTTCCTAATCCTAATGTGACATATGGCCCCTTTGTATACATATTCCTCTGTGCTTCACTCTCACTAAAGCTCCCATTACAACCTCCACATTTGCACTGACCCTCATTCTGCAAAGTCATCATACTAACTATTTGTTCGTGAGCTAATTAGCCAGGGCCTTTGGTTTTAGTGGCAAACAATCCTGTTTACTGTGTATTGGTCAGGACCATAGACTGTATATAAAAGATGGACGTAGCTTCCGGCTCCAAAAGAAGAGTGCTTAAAAGTGTAGTACACTTATACTGTTAGTATGTTGTTATTAGGGCCCGAGCACAGTGCGAGGACCCAGTTGCTTTAACTTCGGTTAATAGTTTTGAGTTCACCTGGTTTAAGGCCTGTTCCTCAGTAGCAACCATAGACTGTATCAGTAACAACAGCAAAGAGGAGCCGATGTCACTAGTTTGTTCAGTCAGTAAACTCTTGTTCTCTTAACGTTTTACAGTCTGTATCTTCACGTGTTCTCTATGTTCCACATAAGTTACTGTGGGTTTCTATGTGTTCTGACCTGAGAATAGGAAACACGCTAGTTACTGTCCCACTGAATGTGAATTACAATGCTAACTAAGCTAGCTAGTTAGCCGATAGCTTTGCAATGCCGGGCCTATGAGTTCCCTCAGGGCTGCTAACCTGTGTTAACCAGGTGTATATCCCAGGTGCCAAGTTAAGCTCGATAAAAAGGTAAATTTAAAAAGTCCATGAGGATCTGGTGATAGTTCAGTTTAACATAATGTTTGGTAACTTGTAACTTCTTACATGTGGTTAAACTATAGCATTAACTTTCTTTGTTTTGTTGTGATTACCTGCTGTATGTCAACAGTTAATCAGGTAAAAAGTTATGTGTAAGTCTATGTAGTTATGGAAGCTATCAGATTATACTGACTGTGTCTTTATTTCTACTTTAATCTGATTATTTAATTCTGATGTGATAATGTCCGATTGTTACCAACTAATTCATTAATTATTTTTCTATTTCTCTCTTTTGACATGCTTTTGTAAGTTTTTGAATCATCCATGAATCTACCAGAGGCAGAAGGACTGAAGCTTTAGTTGATGATGACGTAAAGCAACTGGAACTTATCCAATGATCACGATGACTGCTGTCCACAGAAGGAAGACCTTATGCGTGAAGCTGAATATTTGGTGCCATTCTTAAGGATGTGGAGAGAGACTGGATAACAACATCCTTAATTCTTTAATGAGATGTGATGATGATGTCAATAAACCACCTTCAGTTTCTTCTGAGATGACAGACCAACAGAACTTTGTGTTTCATTTTCTATATTCTCAGATTCAGTCACTCACCTTTTACTTAATTTCTGCTGTTTTTAGATGTGGTAGTAACATTTTTAAAACATAACTTGAAAATGGAATTAGTAAATAGATCAACTTCAGCAGTCACAACCTTCACAGGTAAGTGTTTACTAATGTGACATGAAGAGTCCTCAATCGTAAACAGCTGGAACTCTACAACCTGAAGTTCACCGGGATTAATTGTGACTTCTATAACAAATGTTTACTGGTGTTAACACTTTAAAATTATGTATTAGATATACATGATTAAGTGTTTACTTAAACACTTCTGATATTTATGATTAAAATCTACTGAGTACATTTTCCGTTGACTACGTTCAAAGTGTTCATGTATAATTATAATACTGTGCCTGTTGCTGCTGTGACTTTTTAACAGATGTGCTCCTTAGAATCATGAGTAGTAAAATAGTTGCATAGATAACTTTATTGCACATTAAACTACATTATTTTATAATCCACCAAAAATGAAATACAGTTGTGGATCAAGGTAAACATGATCTTGACTGTAGGAAGATTAATCTTTAGTGCTTAATATTTAGTGACAATAATTTACAGAAAAGTTAGAATTGAGAAAGCACAATAGTAAAGTAGTATTTCATATAAATCTTACAGCACTTGATTCAGTCGTCTTTTCAAGAGTAAAGTCCAAAGACTGGAGGAACATAAGCTTACATTTAAAATTTTGAACAGTGTGTAGTTTAACTAATGATGGTGGTGGAGGAAAGATGCAAACAGACCAGGAGCCATTATTCATCGCAGTTCATGTAGCAGCTCATATCTGTTCTGACGTCTCTTCATGTTGTACAGATTAAAACACAGTGTTAGAAAATATTTTACACACTATTTAACGTAAGCTAACACACCAACTGTCTGAAATATGTGGACATGTGGCCACTGGCTTTTCACATTATTAAACATTAACTTTACCTCAGATGATGAAGCTAACTGTGTTAGCAGCTAGTTCTCAGCGCAGTGAGGAGCTCGGTGTGGTCAGTAGCCGATGTAGGTGGGCGTGTTTACACCAATCGGCAACAACCCGGGCTGAGCGATGAGGCCAATGCGGAAGTGCAAAAAGCTGCAGTTCACAGGGTGGCCACTTGAGGCTGGCTCCAAGAAGAAAAGTTTACAGCTTGGTTCAAAAAACGGTTTTAGTCTCAATCACTAAGTTCTTCCTTCATGACAACTGTGAGGGGGGTGAATTTTTTTGTAACTAGCTCATTTAAATTATATAGAGTTTTGAAATTATGAATAATTATCACTGGATGGACAGGTGACGTCACCGTTAGCTCGCCACTCCAGCTTCTAGCCTGTTGCCTGCTCGGCTTCACCTGAGCTAACAGGCTAATCCCCGTCACTGAACACGACCTGAGTCTGTGGAGAGGTTTTCACTCAAATATCGGATGAATTATACGGTTTGATGTTCGGCTGGTTCTCCTGACGGAGAAGTTAAAGACGTCTGTGCTCCAGATTCTGTGGTAAGTAAAATACTGTATTTTATTTATTTGTTAGTAGTGATTAGCAGGTATCGGTGTCTCTTTACCTGGCTTGTTAGCTTAGTTCCGCTAGCCTGCAGGCAAGATACCAGCATCAATGGCAATGCTAACGGGACCGTAGAGTAGTTATTAAACCGACACAACACCGACATGAGCCAGTCCACACAGCAGAGAGAAGTGTTAGAGTTTATGAGGATGAATTTTTTAAACTGAAGGCAACTGTGTGTTTTTGGAGAATAAGCTCCACCACGTTAGATATCTAACGTTATGTAAAGTTGTTTTTCTCGCCAACCTATTTGACTTGACGTTATTGTGAGTAACTTCAGTATTAATGTCATATTAGATTATTGTTCAAGAAATAACGTTAGTGCAGCTGCTGCAGTGGGAAACTCGTTGAGCTGAACTTTGTTATTGGCTGTACGGTAACGTAATGTTGAATTTAAATAGTTAAATTTTTACCACGAATACAGATTATTATTCTGCAGAAACAGATTTACTGTGATCAACTGAAACGTGAGTATTTAAAGTCACATCTGCATTTTAAGAGCAGCTGTTTAAAGTAGCATTATGTCTCCTAAAGCTCTTTATTCAGAGTATTGGTGTTGATGTGTTGTAACCTGTTACAGTGAAAACTAAACTAGTCTGCTACATTCAGTTTTTACATCGTTAATCTTAAGCAGACTTTACTGAATCAACTGAGTCATTCTTGTGTTAAATAAGTGAACATGCAAAATAATGTATTTGTTTGTCACATGAAAATAAATAATAGGAAGTGTGACTTTACTAGAATAGAGAGTCACATAGAGAACCTGAGGCTGACGTCCACCACCTATTTCCTAATCTGATGTGAAGTGATTATGATCTGATGAACTTTGAACTTTTATTTTTACCATGTAAAAGTCTGTGAAGGAGTTAACCTGACACATGTATGACTTTACATATCTGTGTATTTGTGTTGAATGTTCCTCTAGGTGACTCAGACATCCTGCTCCTGTCGATGTCCAACATGAGACAGAACTGGACTCCAACCAGACTGAACACTGAGAGTCATCACTTCAACACTGACTACAGGTACAGACCTGTTTTCCTTACTTACAAACAATCAAAGCAAAGTATTGCACATAATACATAATGCATTAAAGGGGACATAGCATGCCCATTTTACCACAAGTTGATATGGTTCCTTGGGGTCTTAATGAAATGTCTGTAACATACTTTGGTCAAAATACCACAAGGATCATTTCAAACAGCACCCTTTTTACCCTGTATAAAACAGCCCTCCACAGAGTGACCTATTTTGAGTGCCTGTTCCTTTAAATGCTAATGAGCCAGCTCCCCCCTCCCCCCTCTCCCCCCATGATTTTAAACGATATAAATTACATATTTTATATGATATAAATTATCAAATATGCATCCCATACTTTGTATTCCCCTTCTGTTGTCCTGGAGTTTTAATTTTCCCAATCACATAATTAAATGTCCCCCTCTGCCCATCCACTACAAGCACACAAGCAGACAGACAGAGAGAGAAAGAGAGGGGTGGGGGGGGGGGGCTATGAAGACCATCATTTACCCCCGAACCCCGACATTCAACGGGTACAACAACAAGCGGAGAAAGCAGAATCGCGGGCTGACCTTATATATACAGTCTATGGGGCTGACCAGCGCGGAGAAATGCACGTCCCGTGTGAACAGCCAGGCGGCTGCGCGCTTGAGAACGGCGCTGCGCTGCCTCGCAGCGGCGCTTCCGCGTCCGGTGTTAACCCGGCGTAACTACTGTAACCCGGCGTACAGTAGCGCTGAACACTGGAAGTCTTCCACACTGCTGGCTGTGTGGAAGACCGCTGCGAGGCAGCGCAGCGCCGTTCTCAAGCGCGCAGCCGCCTGGCTGTTCACACGGGACGTGCATTTCTCCGCGCTGACCAGCGCGGAGAAATGCACGAGTGCGGGGGGAGAAATGCACGAGTGCGGGGGACTGGGGGGGTTGAGGTGGGGGGTGGGCCAAGACCATGTAGGGAGACTTCCAGTACCTTGTTACGACACAAAAACCCAGGAAGCTCAATCGAGTCGCTCAAGCATGACGTTTCTGACTTAGAGGAACCATAACAAAACGCTGCGAGTGTTTTTTCCCCAGAGTTTTTGGGTTGGTAGACATGCCAGATACCCACATTAACCTGTAGCAAGCACTAACAAAGTGGAATTTGCATGCTATGTCCCCTTTAAATTATATATGCAATACTATTGATGTGGAAGAACTCCATACTGTACATTCATTGTCTTGGTAGTGCACTGTTTAATCCAAAGCCCATTCAAATACATAGTTGAATATCCACAGAAAATAAGGACACAAACTTTGTTTATAAGTAAACACTTCCTCTACAATAATGCCATACTTTTATGTTTTCCTGTCCATTTTATTAGGTACAGACGAGCCTGAAGGACACAGCTGTGCCTTGTGTGTGTCAATCCGCTGAAGTGATCTCCACACATCTGCCCTGGATATTACAGGGGGGCAGCGATCCTCCTGGGCCTCTTGTATCTCCACAGCCGGGAGTTGCTCTCAAAGCGAGCACTAAAGGTAGTTTCAGTTCATCTGGGGAGAGATGCAGATACCACCTCAGCACTGCTGGTCCTTCTTATGCAGTCTGTGATGTTTTTTATGGCCAGCCAACATGTTCCTTTGTCAGCCAGGTCCCTGTACTGTCTCTTGGCACTGCTAATAGCACTCCGGAGAGCGTACCTGGACTTCCTGTACTCCTCCAGATCACCTGAGTTGTAGGTGTCGGTTCGTGCTTTAAGTTTGGCATGGACGTCCCCATTAATCCAGGGCTTCTGGTTTGGGAATGTTCGTACAGTAATCCTCATCGATGCATTTGCTGATGTAGCAGATAACCGCGTCCGTGTATGTGTTGATGTTGTTGTCCTGGAACACACACCACTCCGTAGTTCTGAAGCAGTCCCGTAGAGCCGAGTCTGATTTGGTCAGACCATCAGACTCAAGTGCAGTCAGCCAGTCAGATGGGGGGCTCATAAATAGTTAATGAGGCAGGCGAAAACAGCCTGTTCTGTGTCTGGGCCAGAGAGAGGCAGAATAGGGGACATGCAGGAGAGGAAGTACGAACGCGACGTTTCAATAACATATTTCTTAGAATGGACTGAGTTAAAAGTCAGCGGAATGACTATTTTCATACTTTGAGGGTACCTACTGACCACCCTTCAAGTAATTACGATTTAAGATAGTTATTCATAGAGCATCATATAAAAGACTAATGCATCTAGTTTAAATGTTAAGTTGTCCAAAACAAACTGCAAGTTGGTACTTCCTCTTGCATGCATGTTGTATCTCAGCACGAATGTATTAAAAGTCAAATTTGAATACTTCTTTTAGGAATGCTTTTTGACGAAAGTAAGTAACTTTTGTCTGTGCCTAGAGGTTAAGTCAATGTAATTTCATGCAGGAGCTCTGTTACTTACCATGGTGGTTTCAGCAATGGAGCCAAAGCTGTTGATGAAAATGTTGCAGGAAACATTGACTGGAGGACCTGCAGAGGGAGAGAAATGAATGATCAGACGGATATTTTAATATAAATATAACAATATATTGTTAAGTGACTCAAGTTTATGAACGCTTGTTTCTTGGAAGTTGCTTTGGTTTATACTTTCTGGCGACTAGCAACTAGTGTTTCAATGGTACAGACATGAGGGATACATTTCATTTTCTAAATACTGAAAAATTATGCATGCATCCAGTGTGTATTCATTCAATCTTTTAAATTAAATCTTATTACAAGGCACTTGGCTTTGGCAAAATGGCCAAAAATACTGTAGGCCATGTGATTAAAACACTGTGGCTTGTGATTAAAATACTGTGGCTTAATCTGATCAAAGATCGAGCTGCCAGCATTCATCAGGTTTCTTTTCATGTTCTTTGTTTAATCTTGTTGTTTAGGGCTGGTTTTCTTCCTGTCCGTGTCGGTAAAATTCATGCACACTCTGATCAGTCGCTGAAACACACAGATATGCCTCATACCAAGTCAGATCTTTATACTGTAAATTCTCACAATTTGGTTTGTTACTTGTTTAGACAGTACCTCAACATGTGGACCAATTTTGCATTAGACACAACCCAGGCCAAAATTTTGCATTCATGCAGTTCACCTTATCGCAGTGAGGTTGTACTTGGGGCCAGTATCTCCCCCTGTGGCCTACCTACACTGCAGGACATATGACAGTGTATGGGCAGTGACTGTTACAGGGTTTGAAATAGACATATCTCTTATTGTACTTAATGGCAGCATAAATGAGCCTTTAAGAAAATGCGCCTTGGAAATAATTTTCTAATAATAATATGGTAAATGGTCTGTATTTATATATCACTTTTCTAGACTTGATGAGCACTCAAAGCGATGACCACTCTGCATGCTGAAGGACACACTGCAGGTGGGGAAGACTGGGATCGAACTGCCGACCTTCTCGTTGGAAGACGACCGCTCTACCCCTCAAACACAGCTGCCCCCTAATAACATTTATAATCACAGAAATACCTCTATAAAACTATTTACATCGACAAATAATTAAATGTAATAGAAGGAAGTAGGGCTGCAACAACAAATCAGTATAATCGATTATAAATTATTATAAAAATTGTTGGCAACCAATTTAGTAATTGATTAGTCTGTTCCAGAGGTGGCAAAAGTAGAAGTGCAGATATTTGTGTAGAAAAAGTAGAAGTACTGATTCAACTCTTTTACTCAAGTAAAAGTAAGAAAGTACAGGCTCTGAAATGTACTTAAGTACAAAAGTAAAAAATTAAAATTGAATTTTTAACTTCAATGATACACAATGTCTTTTTTAATAACTTGGCAAAAACGAAAAAAGTTCTAGGCACACTAAATAGGATAGTTTTCCTCTTTTGTTAACCTGCACAGTGCTGATACAGAGGGAAAAAAAATCACTGGACAAAGTCTAGTTTTGCTGCAAGCCAAATTTCAGACAGAATAATAAAGAGTGAATTGAACCGAAATCCTGCATGAGCACCTGGATAATTTTTTACAGGGAATAAATGGTTAGGGAATATCCTCACGTTGATTAAGTCCCTGCCCATTGTACACACTGCCCGTCGCTACTACCGATTGGATGGTTTAGTGAGGTCCTCGGATTGGCCCTGCTGGAGTCGGTCATGGCCCTGGCGGAGTGCGAGAAGGCGATCAAACTTGACTATCTAGAGCAGAGGTCACTAACAGGCGGACCGCGGTCCGAGTCCGGACCCAGAAGCCGTCCCGTACGGACCCGGACCTACAGCCAAAACAGAAGGTTATGATTTAAAACCTGGGGCGCTTCTATTTGTAACCGGCACAGCTTTTGTAGTCTTTACGGTAGTGGTTTAGCGGGTGAGGAAACGCACAGACCAATTGCATGCGAGTTAAGCCACCCCACGTGATACTACTCAGCCAATCAAGTCTGTGCATTCCAGGCGGTAAACATTGCGACTCTACAGTGCAGACAGATGAGAGAGTTAGAGGCAAGTTACACATGAAAAGAAGGTAGAAAGAAAAAGAAAGATAGAGATACAGGTAGAGAAAACAAAGGGAGAGAAACAGAGGAGTGAGACGGAGAAAGTGGAGAAACAGGAGTGAGACGGAGAAAGGGAGAGAAACAGGAGTGAGACGGAGAAAGGGAGAGAAACAGACGAACAAAGTGGGGGAGTGGGATATAAGAGGGGAAGAAAGCGATTCTAAAACTGTTCAATTGTTAAGATGTGTTGAGATTTATTATCTGTAAAATTGGTTGAGACTTGAGTCAAGATGTGAAACAGAAAAAGGGAAATTCAAGCTTTTGCTCCCTTTATTTTATTTTTCTTAAGTTAAGCCCTTTATTTGAACATGCACAATTTTCACATTTTATTTATTTTCTCTTATTTTGAAATGCAGCCCTACTTTTATTTAGTTAATGAGAGAACATTATACATATCTGCAATCATACATATATGTTCAGTTCTATGTTACGTGACAATAAATATTGTCAAAAAGTTTTTGAATCGTACTGAATTCATTTGATTTGACAGTCAGGTATTTAGTACATGCAGATGTTGATACAACTACTAGGCTACTTAAATATATATCACACTAAATAGTTAGACATTATGATCTTCCGGACCTTTGCTTCCAGAAATTTTCTCTAACTGGACCTCTTTAAATTTTAGTTGAATACCCCTGATCTAGAGGAAGTAAAAGTCGTAACAAGGTTTCCGTAGGTGAACCTGCAGAAGGATCATTACCGGTACAGCCGCTCGAACTCGGTCGTCCACGGCAGACAGGCCAACCTCCGGACACTTTGGGTCTTGCGCGGGAGATGTTGGCTGGTGGCGTGTGTGCCGTCAGGGGGCCAGTGAAAATAAATACTCGAGTAAAGTAAAGATACATGAAAAATCGACTTAAGTGCAGTAATGTAGTATTCGTACTTTGTATTTGTACTTCGTTACTTTCCACCTCTGGTCTGGTCTGTTATCATGTACGACACACACTGTGGCAACAACTTCTGAGGTGGGGGCAGTAAACCAGCAAAGCCTGTGCCTTGTTTCGCTCACGTGACGCTGTCTCCTCTCTGGAGTCAATGTTTGTTGCATACCAGGTGCTCCTGACCACTGAGACAGCAGTGTAGGTAGAATGAAGGGCCACCTGGATCCCCGCCAGCCACTGCAAGCTCATACAGGGGTCAGTGTCACAACCGGCAGTGATTCGTTAAACACATCACCCATCCTAACACCTCCGTGAGAGGGGAGGAGGGATGATTTGGCTCTGCAATGCACTCCAAGCTTCAACAATCCATCAAGAAGGGTTTGTCAGTTGTTGTGACATGGGAGTAGCTAACTGTCCAACGATGGAAAGATCATGCCCATGGCACCCTTTCAGGGTAGAAGAAGTATTTGTTGGTTATTGTCGCTGACTGCGATAGTAATGATCGCAAAAACAATAAAGTGCCTTTCATATTATAGGAATTTATGACATTTTTGTTTAAGCTTCCTGTAATTTGTACATACTATGATTGTCAAAAAATTACAAAAGGGGGGATATGTAATGGTAATTTTAACTGTATGCTATACCTTGTATGTAATATTTTATCTGAATGTGAAATTATCATCATAATAAGTTGCAAATGTCTGTAATACATATAAAAACAGCATTGTATAAGAAGATTAAGTTAATTTTAAAGTAAAATGTAGCTTTTAACTTCCGGTACTTGATGTTTCTCACCATCAAGTATCACAAATAACACAAAACATAAAAGATCTTAAACATTTAAATGTAATGCTAATGTTGCATTTTAGGCTTTGGTTTATTTGTTTACCTTTATATAGAAAAACATAAAAACACAAAGAGACCCTGCTCTGTTGGACTGAGAAGGGAGAGAAAAATTATGACGGAGGTACTCTATATGTCGGTTTACATTTTTATGTCCAGTGCCTTTCTGTGAGCAATGTAAGAAGTGAACTGTATACGTTAACGATGTCCATGTATTGTACCATGTTACATATCATGTCCCCACATGAAGGCACTATTTCTACACAGGAACATGTGGTCAAATATTGCCATGAAATAAATCTGGATTTACTGGATGTGCTCAACATTTAATGTGTTTTGATGTTATTGTGAAGGCTGCTCGCAAGGCTCAGTCCAATTTGCAAAGTCTTCTCCTGTGAAAACAAATTGTCATTGACAGCAGATAGCTTGGTGGGTACCTTTGAAGTTCGGTCTTATCCTTGCGTCATATCCGGATGTCCTCCCCATCAGTTTGTCCAGAAAATCAGAGGGAGACATTGGGGCCTGCTGTGTCCTTCCAGCATTGTCCACCTCCTTACACTGACACACACTATCACAGAAACAAAACATAGAATAATTGTGTGTATCATTTTCACAGCAGGGTGTATGTATTTTGCTACCACCCATGTGAACTGTCCTTGCAGTCCATGCGCATCGGGGTAGGGCTGCACAATATTAGGATAAAACATGCGCTATGCAGGGCAGACACCCAGGGAGCCATGCACAGCTCCACTAGGTCCACTTATAGTGTTAATTTGGAGTGAGAGAGAGAGAGAGAGAGAGAGAGAGAGAGAGAGAGAGATGACGATACATTTTCGATATATCGTGCAGCCCTACATCGGGGTGTGCTGCGGCTGCGGTGTAGTTGCTAGAGGTTGGTTGACGATTCTGTTGACTTTTGGCAAGTCAATTTGGTCAAGCAGATTGGACAATATAAAATCAAATTAGTGGAACTTCCTGATTCATGGCAATATGGACATGCACTGAAGAAATTTGAAGTTGATGTGATTAATTTTGTAGAAGGAGTACATTTAAGTATAATGCCTGCAAATAGCAAAAACTAAGCAAAAATTGTACAGTACAATAAACATCTGCAACTTCTTGTTCAATGTAGGGTAGGTGTCCAAAACGCTACGTTGTAAGTCTGGCTATGATACATATACCTACCGATTTTCATACATGTTGGTGAAACGTGCCACCGGGGCTGCTTCGTTGAAATTTTGTAGAGGGCTATCGAGCCATTTTGCCACAACCATATGGAAAAACCCATATTGGCATTAAATTTTTGTCATCTCCGAAGTGTTTGCCAAGTTTCATGACTTCTCATGCAAAAAACGCTATCAACTGCTACAACAGCGTTCAACGAAAATGGCAATTACACTGCCGAAAAACTAGTTTTGGTAGAGTTTCTACTCTACTCTGCATAGGGTACACGTCTACGCCTAGGCTCTGGCGTAGCTTCAATGCAGAAGCATGAATTGGGCTTAGGCTGAATGCGTAGTTATATAACAACAACTTTGGAACAACCAGTCAACCTTGATCTACGGTCCTCTGCAGCTTTTTCAGGTCTAATCAAGGGTGTTTATCATTCCATAGTTTGTCGATCTGCTTGAAATATTTGCGGGGAATCTTTATCGGGAGTGCCTGTAATAGGTAGTTAAATTTGGGTTCACTGTTTATTTTTATTACATTGACCTTGCCCTAGAGGGAGAGTATCAGACTTAAATTTATCTAGTAGGGGTTGAGAATTGACACAGATCAGGTCAGACAAAGATGGGGGGATTATAATTCCTAGGTATTTGATACCTGACCATGGCCAAGAAAAATCCCATGGTTGTTATAGGGCAGGGGTATTCAACTAAAATTTAAAGAGGTCCAGTTAGAGAAAATTTCTTGAAGCAAAGGTCCGGAAGATCCGAAATGTTCTCTCATTAACTAAATAAAAGTAGGGCTGCATTTCAAAATAAGAGAAAATAAATAAAATGTGAAAATTGTGCATGTTCAAATAAAGGGCTTAACTTCAGAAAAATAAAATAAAGGGAGCAAAAGCTTGAATTTCCCTTTTTCTGTTTCACATCTTGACTCAAAGTCTCAACCAATTTTACAGATAATAAATCTCAACACATCTTAACAATTGAACAGTTTTAGAATCACTTTCTTCCCACTCTTATATCCCTTTCTCCGTCTCACTCCTGTTTCTCAACTTTCTCCATCTCACTCCACTTTCTCCGTCTCACTCCTGTTTCTCCACTTTCTCCGTCTCACTCCTGTTTCTCCACTTTCTCCGTCTCACTCCTGTTTCTCTCCCTTTCTCCGTCTCACTCCTGTTTCTCCACTTTCTCCGTCTCACTCCTCTGTATCTCTCCCTTTGTTTTCTCTACCTGTATCTCTATCTTTCTTTTTCTTTCTACCGTCTTTTCATGTGTAACTTGCCTCTAACTCTCTCATCTGTCTGCACTGTAGAGTCGCAATGTTTACCGCCTGGAATGCACAGACTTGATTGGCTGAGTAGTATCACGTGGGATGGCTTAACTCGCATGCAATTGGTCTATGCGTTTCTCATCCACTAAACCACTACCGTAAAGACTACAAAAGCTGCGCTGATTACAAATAGAAGCGCCCCGTCAGGTTTTAAATCATAACCTTCTGTTTTGGCTGTAGGTCCGGGTCCGTACGGGACGGCTTCTGGGTCCGGACCCGGACCGTGGTCCGCCTGTTAGTGACCTCTGTTATAGGGTCTTGGGGCAATATTTTGTCAGAGGGAGTGCCTCTGATTTGGCCCAATTCACTTTGTATCCAGATAAGATAGAAAACATATTGATGATTTCAAAAAGGAAGGGAGCGTTCTGGTTTTGTTATGAAAACCAAAGCATCATCTGCATAGAGCATCAGCTTGTGACTACCACTGCCTTTTTGGATACCTGGGAAGTCAGGGTCTTTGCGAGTAGCTGTTGCCAGAGCCTCCAGCACCAGAGCACAGAGCATTGAGCTCATCGGGCAGCCTTGTCTGGTACTTCTGTGGAGATTGAAATACTGCGAGATAACGCCATTTGTTGCAACTGAAGCTCTATGGTTGGTATACAGAAGCTTGATCAATGAAATAAAGGTCCCATTGAAATTGAAGACCACCAGGGTGGAGAACAAGTACTGCCACTCTACCCGATCAAATGCCTTCCCACGTCCACGGGCCACAGCAGGGGAGACATCAGCCTTGGGGGGCCTCGCACTGCGTGACCCACATAATATCAATCAGATGCCTAATATTATTAATGGAGCTGTGAGATCAAATAAAGCCAACTTGATCGGGTTAAATCAGGCTAGTTATCACCCTCTCTAGTCTAACAGCTAAGATTTTAGACAGTATTTTACTGTCACAGCCAATCAGGCCGATTGGTCTGTAACTTTTGCAGTCTAATGGGTCCCAATCTTTCTTAAAAATATGAGAAATTAGTGCCTCAGACAGTGTTGGGGGCAGATTGCCTTTCTCTAAATCCTTATTATACATCTGTAATAGTAACAACACTCTGACAAAGTGGGGAGACCGAGGGAAGTCAGGAGTGTAAATATCTCCTGCTGGTCGACTTGTGATTCTGATGAGTAAAGTGTTCTCCTCCACAGGTGAAATAAAGCATAAAACTCCTCCATCCAAAGAAAGAGGGGGAAGTAAGTCATAATCAAAACGCATTATAAACGACAAGAATGTTGCATTATGATGTTCCTGGCTGCATTACAATGCCATCAACTGTAAGAATTGTATCATTAGGCATTTATCAATTTTGTATGCATGAGCAACCTTTTACATGAGAGCAATCTTTTACATGACAAGTATCTATTAAAATAAAACCACCACCATCCAGAGAATATAATTAAACAACTATATTATCACATATTAACTTTTAATCTTGAGGTGTTTAGATTACACTGACCTAATATGAAGCCAATTTGATGAATCCTCTAGGAGGAGTTTGTTAAATTACAATGCATTGAAATGGCAAAAACCGAGCACAAATTGTACATTAAGTAAGGGGCGGCTGTGGCTGAGGGGTAGAGCGGTCGTCCTCCAACCTGAAGGTCAGCAGTTCGATCCCCAGTCTTCCCCATCTGCATGCCGAAGTGTCCTTGGGCAAGATGCTGAACCCCGAATTGCCCCTCATAGAACAACAAAGTGCTGCTAATAGATGCACTGTATGAATGTGTGTGTGAATGGGTGAATGTAAAACTGTACTGTAAAGAGCTTTGAGTGGTCATCAAGACTAGAAAAGCGTTATATAAATACAAAACCATTACCATTTACATTACATTCAAAATGTCTGATTCCCTGTAAGGTTTAGGGTAAGGGTGCAAGAGGCTTTTTTGTAATTCTGGACATGGTTCATATAGCTACCGATTTTCATACATGTTGGTAAAATGTGGTGCCGGGGCTGCTTTGTTGAAATTTTGTAGGGGGTGCTTTTGAGCCATTTTGCCACATCCATATGCAAGACCCATATTAGAAGTAAATGTTTTTTGACAGTTGTGATGATTTTCATGACTTTTCCAGCATATTTAGCTATCCCAAAATGTGATCAATTGTAAAAATGTAACATCAGCATTCGACACAACGGAAACAGTATTTAACGAAAACATCTACCACCTCTAAAGGGTCCCTCTGACAAAAACTCACGAAGAGTACAGTGGCAGAACGTCAGACAAACACTTGAATGAAAATAGTGGATTTTAAGATCGCCTCAACCCAGGTGATGTGATATTAGATGATAAAGGGTTTGATGTGGCAGATCCAGTCTTAACATCCCAGCATTTACTAAAAGGAAAAAGCAACTGGGCTGAATAGTTAAACTTAGCTATTTCACTATTTCCTGTGATGTTTATAAGTTTGATTTGTGTTGCTGTGATAATTTGGTAATAAGTTATTTGAAAGCTAATGTTAGTTAAGTTATGCTCTTCACATACTCTCTTTGCATGCAACTACAGTGCCTTGCATAAGTATTCACCCCCTTGGACTTTTTCCCATTATGTACTGTTACTAACTGGAATTCAAACAGACTTAAATAGACTTTTCCCCATTTGATCAACACAACATGCATAGTACTTTGAAGGTGCAAAATACCTTTTATTGTGACACAAACAATAATGAGAACAAAAAAGTTGACATCTGTTGGATGCATAAGTATTCACCCCCCCTGAGTCAATACTTGGTAGAACCCCCTTTCGCTGCAATTACAGCTGCAAGTCTTTTGGGGTATGTCTCTACCAGCTTTGCACATCTAGAGATGGAAAGGTTTGTCCATTCTTCTTGGCAAAAAGCTGAAGCTCAGTCAGATTGGATGGAGATCGTCTGTGAACAGCAATTTTCAAGTCTTGCCATAGATTCTCAATTGGATTTAGGTCTGGGCTTTGACTGGGCCATTTTAAGACATTAACATGCTTTGATCTAAACCATTCCATTGTAGCGCTGGCTGTATGTTTAGGGTCATTGTCCTGCTGGAAGATGAACCTCCGCCCCAGTCTCAAGTCTTTTGCAGACTGCATCAGATTCTCTTCAAGGATTGCCCTGTATTTGGCTCCATCCATCTTTCCCTCAATTCTGACCAGTTTCCCTGTACCTGTTGAAGAGAAGCATCCCCACAGCATGATGCTACCACCACCATGTTTCACTGTTGGGATGGTGTGCTCAGGGTGATGGGCAGTGTTGGGTTTCCGCCACACATAGCGTTTTGCATTGAGGCCAAAAAGTGCAGACAGGTGGACCCTATTTACTAATTATGTGACTTGGAAATGTGACTTGTGAAGGCAATTGGTCGCACCAGATCTTTGTTAGGGGTTTCACAGTAAAGGGGGTGAATACATATGCACTCAACACTTTTCAGAGTTTTATTTGTAAATAATTTTGAAATCCATGTAATATTTCCCCCCACTTCCAAATGATGGACTATCTTGTGTTGGTCCATTACATAAAATCCCAATGAAATACATTTTAATCTGTGGTTATACCATGACAAAATGTAGAAAAGTCCAAGGGGGGTGAATACTTATGCAAGGCACTGTACTTTCTCTGACCTGGCACCAACACCTCACACATGCATCTCCCCAAACTCAACACATACATGTGATCTCAGCCACATGATCCCACCACTCCAGGGGGTCTTTTGTCTTCATAATGGCCAACAGCCATTTTGTTATGATTAAATATTAATATTTTTATCTTCGGTCTTGGTTAACACTGTAGGCTCTTTGTAGAGAAATTTTGCCATTCAATAATTCACACAAATATAAAAGAAGTGTCCGTGTGCAGTGCCTGCGCAGCCGTCTAAGTCAAATTGGACACAGCAGCGCTTTCATGTTAAGGGACTCTGCTCATCTCATCTCTGCTTCACTGTCTGTGTCGCTCTGTGAGTGTGGGCGGGGTCCAGGGCCTGTGAGTGTGTATGTGTGCAAAATCTGTCTCGATCCGTCTTCAGACACAGATATGAGATGAGATGAGGGAAGTGACTCGCTAATTCGCTAAAATGTTGCAGCTATTCTTATGTTAAATGGGGTTACTCATGGGAAAAGTCATATATTAAAAGTTTGAATCCTCCTTTTTATGAATCGATATCGGATGATTTAAATGAAGAGCGATTTTACTCAGAGAATCAATTTTTTAACCCAGCCTGATATCTGACCCTTGGGCTCATTTATCTTTCCAGAAATTGAGGCACTTAGCTACAGAATCAGACACTGATCCCACAACAGTCCCACCGCTTTCGGCAGTAATTCATAATTAACTCGGCCGGTGAGAAACCTCTGGAGTGCATTCACAAGCAGCCGTCAAGTGCACTCAGCCTTCTAAATCAACTAGAACAGTTACAAGTAACAGCTATAGTAGCTTACAAAAGTCCTCTGCATTTCAGGCATATCTTCATAATACCATGAAAAAACTGTGCTCTCCACGTCAGCACAGCACCCAAAGCAGCCAGACTAGTTACCACAAACATTTGACCACACAAATGTCCACATCCTTGGTCACTGGTCTTTCAAGCATATTGTTCCTATATCCATCTTGGTCACCTCTATCAAGCTCGCATTCGACTGGACTCCATTAATTTACCCATAACAAACTAGGGTTGAATGATACCAAAGACGGAACCTCACTGGTTCTCTCTCCCTCACTGGTTCTCTCTCTGGTCACCAGTATGTTTTTACCATGTTAAAAGGGTTTTTTAACTAGTTTTTCCTTACTCTTGTTGAGGGTTAAGGGCAGAGAATGTCACACCTTGTTAAAGCCCTATGAGACAAATTGAGATTTGTGAATATGGGCTATACAAATAAAATTTGATTGATTGATTGATTGATAGATAATGTGGTAAACACTGTGGTCACTCTCAGGTACCTGCCACAGGTGCACCGTGCTGTGTGGTGCTTCATCAGCCAAGCTATGCTTGATTAGGTACGCTTTATGTAGCACATTTGTGTGTCCCCTTTCATGTTGTGTTTTACTGCAGTTTCTCATCGCTATTTAGACCATCAGTCTCTCTAATCATACATTCTCATCATTTTAGATACATTACGGTTATAATCATTAAAGTAACACTCATCTCAACAATACACAATTATGTGTGCATATGTGTTTTTGAATGGACAGGAGCTTGAAAATGCCATGGTTAAGATTGATTATCCACTGTACCTGTGTGTTTGTCAGACGGGACACAAGGGAACATTTCCAAAAATGACACTGCAAGGGTCATACTGCCAAACACACACACATGCATGCACACACTCTCTGCTGAGAAACAGAAGAAGGGTGTTCACCATGAGTTTGATTACTCATTTTTAGGTCTTCAAAACAAGCAATGATGCTGATAGTTACAGTCAGAGAAACAGACCAGTACTCATTATTTTCAAATGAGCTTTGGGAGACAAGAAACGACAGAGGGCAGCACATAATTTGGCAGATAAATCAATGATCTGGAGACAGAGTGAAACAACATAAGGAAAGATGAGCGGTAACAGACAACAAGAAGAGTTTGTCTATCCATATAGAAGTTGAATTTTAAAGACAGCTAGATTTCTTTATACTTAAGTTCCTATTAGTCAGTCAGTTCCTCTCAAACACATAAGGGATATAAGTTGTAGTAGTAGCATAGTAAATGTCGACATATAAATCATTGCATGCACTTGCAGAATTCAAGCTTAGAATTCAAATATAACCTCAGATTTCACTCCCATGCCCAGTCCCTATAACTAATTCTGCAAACTGTTGCAGCCCCATACTCAGTGTTCACCACAATAATGAGACATTCTGCACAAACCTAAAGTAATAAAAGACTCTGTAAATTGACACTTTGAATCCCTGAAATGGGAAGCTTATCTGTTACAGTTCGTCAGAGAGAATCGACCCACCATGTCTGAACTGCGGCGGCTGATGAGCAAGACCCTCACAAATGACTATCACAGAATTCAGAGCATGTTTACCCCTGCAAGAATGACCGTTCGACTGGAAAACCCAGACTTTGAACATAGAGATAACGCTGACTTTAGAAATGCTGTTGTGGCCCTTTTTGACATAGTGGGGGACAAATTCCCTCTGAGACTGAACCTGTCAACTATCACCAGCATGACACAGAAGCCACAGGAGTCATGCAGTTCGTTTCTGGCATGCCGGACAGCAGCTTTCGACACACACAGTGGCCTCGTCAGACCTGCCCCAATGGGCAGATAGCCTTTGGACTTTATGAAGTCCATCTGAAAGAACATTACCTGAGCAGAATGAAGCCTGAATTGGCACACATGGTGAAAATATGCTGTGTCACTTGGAAAACCTGCCCACTTGCAGATATCCTGCAGCCTGCTGTACACGCTGAGGATGAGTTGCTCGGCAGAGATGAGGGAAAGAAACAAGACAGCCATCAGTCCCCCACCTCCACAAAAATCTCGCCAGGTGGAAGGAGTAATGATGAGCCGGACAAGAGAGGTGCTGTAGGAGGACCACACCCTGATTCCACCACAGGCAGTAAGATGCAGATAAGAAGCATGATGACGGTGAACAAGTGAATGAGACTGTCAGTGCATACTTGCAGAGACTTACAGCTTCTTTTGAGCTGGACAGTGCACTCACTTGTCTAGCTAATATAGGAGCATCCCCATTGTCTCCCTATGAGGTCTGCTTAAAAGAACACTTCTTAAGCAGGTTAAGACCCGAACTCTCCAGTGCCGTCAAAATCAACTCTGTGACCTGGAAGACCTGTTCACTAGCTGACATCCTGTAGGACGCAGAGTTGCAGTCCTACACACTTCTCTGCACTCCCTCTGGATCAGTCACACAACCAATACCCCATAGAGACTGTCACTGCATGAAAAGCCGAATTTTAATTCCTGGCAGTTAATGCCCGTTTATAGGAAGCAAATCCCGCGTTCGCCCCTGACACAAACTGGCAGAAACATACCCCTGGTAGCGAAGTGGGGGGGGGCTGGGGAGGGGGGAGTCCCGCCGGGGACTCACGGAGCGAAGGTGGGATCTAATTAGAATATGAATCGCAGCGAAATCGCTTTTGAGAACTTATCTCACTTCACCATTGGATGAAACCACAGACCTTTGAAACAAAAAGTCACTTGTGATTGGCTGGTAGATCTGTTGCTATTGGTCACCCTGGGTCATTATAATACACACGTGGGTAAACCCCTCCCACACAATATTAATAATAATAATAATTACTAGTTATTATTAGTAATAGTTTATTTATTAATATTAATTATTAGTAAGCCTTTACCAAAAGCACTGCAGTTACTGAAGACTACATTTATTCATGTGATGCTTGATGTTAAATGTTGAACATATTGTAGAGGGAAAAAAACATCAACAAGGTATATGTTGAGTCAAAGCTTTATTTACATACAGCACAAATAATGTAAAAACACAACTGGCCTAGCCAGTAAAAAACTAATCAGGTGAAGCTTGAAATGTCTCTTTGCTGCCTCTGGGTCATAAGTTCTTTGTGGGACTCTGTCCGAATCTGCTCCAGTGTGTAGACGTCTGTGGTGTGTAGCTGTGAGATTCAGTGTAGCTTCCAGTCTTATTTGAAGTGTGGCACACAGGTCGGTGAGCTCCTGGCTGTGGAAGGATGGTTCCATGTCATCTGCCCCGCTTCAATCAGCTGTAAACACAATCAGTACAATTAGCACAGTTCAATGACAACATACACCTATACATGTAACCGAAAAATGATCTAATGAATCTAATCTCACCCCCCTTCTTCTCTGTCGACTCCTGAACTTCTCAATGCTGCTGCAAGAGCTGCAAGGTCCGGTTGGATGCACCGGAAGTTCCTTCATACTGGCTCGTAGTACGTCTTAGTACGTCATAGTACAGGCAGCTGGAAAACAACATGAGTAACATAATTATATTATTAATTAACGGAAATAGCCTCGCTACATCACCGTTGGAAGATCCACAGTAAAAAACACTATTACTAAACAGTTACTTACATACAATGGCGTCATTTTCCACACTGCAAATCCGGACTTGCAGCTAGAGTCTCAGCCTAATGTGCAGTGACTGCCTCGTTGTGGGGGGGGGGGCTCAGGCTTTGAAAACACAATGATGAAATAGATCAGATAAAGTAAACTTATACAATGTATTTTATACAGCACAGCGCGTCTCTTCTTTAATCTTACCCTTGCTCCGGTTCGTGGCGCCGGCCATTTGCCTCAGAGGTGTGAAGAGACGGGCAGTTTCCTATAAAATACAACAGGACAAAAAGTCACTTTATGAAAAAACTTAACGGGAACAAACTCTTAAATTTAAGCAGTTGGTACATATTTAAACATGCACTAGTTCTGCTCAAGCACTCGATGCTCTCTTCTTCTTTTAGCAACTTTCTCGCTAATCCCACAGTTGTTAACACGCTATTCAGATCTAAGAGTTACTTAGCAGTTAGGAATGGCTTCTATCTTTAGTTTAGCTCTTACCGTAATTTTGGGATTGTGCGCAAGTCTTTTCCGCTTCGACTCCTCCACACTGGGGCCAATGCACTCATCCTCTCCTCCAGGGAAACAGTGTTGTGTGGACTTCAGCAGGTTTTTTACACCGAAAACAGAGTCACTCGACGGACCAAAAAGCAAAACACGAGCCGGTAGTTTCATGTCTGCGGGAGACAGATGCTTCATTCACGAAGCTGTGATTGGACGAGCCCTCGAACGTGATGACGTTAACGACTGACGTGGCATCTTCAGGAATGGACGCATTCACAAGCTGAGTGTGACGTTTTCAGAGTAAAACTTCACAAATGACCTTTTCACTTTTGAAGCAGCGGTTATAACAGTTTTTAAATTGTACTTTACATTTATATGGGATGAGTATGTGACTGAGGACCAGTTTATTCTTGCTGGTGTTAAGTTAATGTACTTACATGATTCTTGCTGTTCTCTGTTTGTACCCTCATAGTTGAATGCACTTATTGTAAGTCGCTTTGGATAAAAGTGTTTCGTGTTTTAATGGAATACTGGGAAAGTTTAATAACAATAGGACAATTGAAGTCCAAATTATGAGGCATTTCAGCAGAGTCAACAGCTTAGTATGCCATGGACATGTGAATATGGTGCTGAGTTTTTCCAAGTAGTTTGAGAGGACGAATATTTGGGACTTTGTCACGTGATGACACAGCTGATATGCTTTATGTGAAGCACAGTGTTTTGGTGTCAGCAGAAAGACATCTCTTAGATGCATCATCAGATCTACCCTGAAAACTGTATCACTGATTACACTCATTATAGCATACTTACTTATATAAGGCAAATCTATTCAAGCTACAATTTATGATTCTATAATTATACTAGGCCTGGTGTATTTATACCAGAGATTTTCTTAAAAGGGAGTTAGTACCTTTTAGAAAAAGGTGTAACCTCTGCACCACTAAGTGAAACTATCCTGATTTGCATTTGTAAAGATAACATTTTTATCATTTACATGTGAAAGCCTCCCCTAGGAGCAGGGGGGTCAACTGCCAAGCTTCTCAGGCTTGTAAAACTGCCAGAAACTGTAACCCCACATCAATCCCCGGCAGTTCCTGGCAGCTTTCTGTGCTGGCTGCAGATTCCTGTGAACAATCGTTCACCTGAACGTCCACAGAAATTGATTGTGCCGTTTACTGACGAAAATCCCACTTTTGTGAACAGTGACTACTGTTCACAAATTCTAGGTCCCAACACCCTCTTCCCATGGGATTGTCAATTCAGCCATGATGACCGTCCTAGTGGGGATAGACCACAGTACGATGTCCCGTCGAAGGGAGGTTGCAGTGATCTCATGTTCCAGTCCCCTCCAGGAACAGGAGAGACTACTCCCTTGCACAGCTGCTCTGACTCTCGCCCTTCCTGCCTGACAAACTGGATCAGCCGTCTGCCCACATAATGGTCCTGTTGTTTACAGCCTCCCAGGTTGTCCAACTCCATTGTTGCTGTTGGCTTAGGGGATCTGACTCTTTTGAATATCAGTCTTCCACCAATCAGAATGATCTCAAATGCTGTTGTTAAAAGGATGGGAGAGATGAAGCAACCCATTGCTATTCCTTTCTGCATCTAGTACCAACCGGTTGAGATCTCCTCAGTTGTGTAGCAGACGTGATAGTTGTTTGAGTAGTTTCCTACAAAGCTCTGGATACATGCTAGAAAATGGAAAAAGTTGAGAGCGAAAGTAATGAGCTCCTGGGGAACACACGCATAGGCATTTGCATGATCCAGCCAAGCTGCGTGGAGAACCGACTTATTCTGACTGCTCCAGGGAGCAAGGAAATGCTGTAACACCTGCCTTCTGACAACCGTCGATGCAGTGGTTTGCCAGGAGGTAGCTGGTTATACACTTTTCCACCACCGATAGACATGCAGCGCATGAATAAATAGCACATGGAACACCATTTATCGCAGTTAAGGCAGTGTTTTGCGATACGTTGATGATATCGCATGTTGATATCCCAATGACGCTTTCGATATATCATGCAGCCCCAGTCCAGACTTTGCCTTTCACACATGCACAATGCAGAGGGATGTTCTCTGCACAGACGTGTTCACAACAGCAACAAATCTTCTGCATTATTTAGGCGAGAGGTTGAGCAGCCAGGTGCAGCAAGCAGAGGCCGGAAGTAACATATTAAGTGTGCTGCAGAGATCACGTCATCATGTTTACAGCACCCCGGCACCAAAGTCAGCTCTTATCACCACAAACTCTCTCGAAATCTCCGTCTGTGTCTTCTATGAGTGTGTCAATGCATATTCACCGGGATATATTTTCTTCTTTTTGTTTTTTTCATTTTTGCGCTTGTCACATGTTAGAAGCAGAGTTGTTGGTTGTAGCTCGTTTGCTTGGGTCATAGGCTCTCTTATTGCAATGCTCCGAATATTTACAAGCAAAAAAATATTGAATAAAATAATATAAAATAGAATATCAAAAGTTTAAAAATAGAAAATAAAATATATATATCTAAATATACATATACACCTAAGAAAAAGAAAGAAAAACAATGGTGCAATTTGTTAACTTCAATCAGCTGTAGGGCCACTTTACAATGAAACTTTGTAAAAATATGATGATTGATCTCAAAATATTGAGCAATGGTAAGGCGTCGGTAATACCATCTGTTGGTACTGCTGTGCAATAATGCATTAAACGTGATACCATAAAATGGTGTGCCTTTCGGCATTCAATAAATTTGGTTATCAAAATAAAATATTGAATATTAATATTAAAAATAGTTGAATTGATTAAAGTTACCTCGGGGCACCACCCTTCAAAGGAAGGGAAAAGATAGCCAATTTATTGATTAAGTCTCATAAAAGTACTAACTACAAATTTGGAACTCTGATTAACAATTAATTTAATAACTATAACCAAAATTACCATATAGATAGTTAGCTAAGTTGAAGGATATAGAGTTATTGACAGTGTAGAGGTTGGCAGAATTCCAGTTGTGTTACCTGTTCATGGAAAGGGAAAAAAGGGTTGCTGTGCTGTTCGAAGTCCAGTGAAGTCATTTTGCTGGTTGTGGTTCTGCTGTGCGAGTTGTTAGGCAGGACCTCGAGTCGCTGCTTGAAGGTTGGTAGAGCTTGGATTGGGAGGTTTCCTTGATGAGGTGAGTTGCAAGCTGCACCTCTCCTCCATGGAAGTTGAGCAGACAGAGAGGTGGGCTCCTCTCGGAGGGTTGCGTACAAAGAGGAAGAAGGGGGGGAGAACTGGGCTTATATTGGCCCGGTGACCTCATGGGTCATGGGGCCCAGAGTGACCAATAGTGGTTGAATCTTGTGTCCCTGGTCGGTTTTCACACCTCTGTGTGACGTTGACGCGCCCTGGGAGACTGAGTTCTGGAGGCTCTGGTTTTCTCCAGAACAAAGAACATGCGGCCTTAGGCTTTTGACTACACATATGGCGGAACTGTAGTTCACAAATACCAGGTCCCAACAGTACAGACGAACAAAAAAGTCTCAGGGACCATTTTGATTAACCCAACAGGAAGTCGGCCATTTTGAATTTAGTGGCCATTTTGGCTGATTTATACATGCATTTTAAATCCTCCTAGAGCTTTTGTCAGATCAACTTCAAATTTGGTGAGTGTCATCTTAACCACTTAAAGATTGAAACATTTTAAAAGTGTGAGTTTTCGTCACACGGTGTGACTATGGGATGGCGTCATTTTGAAATGACTCGCCATGAAAACAGGACGTTATCGTATCTCGGACATACATGGTCCAATCTACTCCACACTTCACATGTATGACAAGAGTCCTGGCATGACGACATCCAATTAAAAACTTTGACTTACCATCCCAGTGCCCCCTAGTGGCAACGGGAAATGTCTTGTTTTTTACATGTCTTACATTTTTATGTACTTCTTGTCCATTGACCACAGCCATGTCAAACTTTGTATTGGGAAAACTGTGAGTTTTCGTTTGAAGGCGTGTCAGTGGCGTGATGTCAAATTTCAAGGATTCCCCATGACATCGGAAATTGTTAAATTTCCACTGTGCATTGTCCAATCAGCACCAAATTTTTCACACATGATCAAGGTCCCAGCGTGAACAGATCTATATTAAACTTAACTCTAGGTCATAGCGCCACCAACTCATTTATTGTGAAAAAGGAAGTTTTTGTAACTCCACTGAGCATTGTCCAATCAGCAACAAATTCCTCACACATGAACACACTTGGATTACTTGAACAGATCCATATGTCAAAATGTATTTCATGGTCATAGCACCACCTACCGATTCGCTGTGAAAAAGGACATTTTTGTAACTCCTCTGTGCATTGTCAAATCAGCCCCAAATTCCTCACGGTTCATCAGAGCCCTGACCTGAACAAATCTAGTTGTTTGTATTAAGAGGTAGTGATAGCGCCAATTAAGAGGTAGTGATAACAACATTTATTCAATTTATATACAATTTTTACGATGTGGTCTATATTTGATGGCATGGACCGTAATGCATGATTAGTGGACGTGGTCTCGCATCACATGACACAGGAAGTGACGCGTTTATCCTTCCTGCGGTGCCCAAAATGCACGCAGAAACAGGGTTTTCCCCTGATTTCCTACAGGTGTAGGGACAGAATACCAGATGTGCTTCATCAGTTAATCAAGTTGCTTCATATACTCTGCCCTGCCATCTCAACACTGCCAGATCGTAGATTCAGCTACCAATAAGTGACGGCGCCTTGTTGTAGAAAACCTTGTGTGCTTATATGCTTGTACTATGCATCTGTGAATGACGAGATTGTGAACAGTTAACCTTTGTGTGCCTACACTTGGCATTAGTGTATGAGCAGCATCAGGCATTTAACCTTTGAACTGGGCATCTGTACATGAGGAGCATGTGCAGCCTGGGGCAACTGACTAACAAAGAGCACAAAGAGCATCAGGCTCCGAGTGCAGCCTGAGCAGCCCGAGGCGATTGCCTAATTAACAACAGAAACAGATCCCACTTGGTATGGAGCAGTTCTATTATCTAGGAATAAACCTCAGTCTATAAACCCAAAATGAAAACCCAGAGTTGGGACCAGGACGCAGAGCTGCAGTGCTACACACTTCTCTGCGCTCCCTCTGGATGAGTCACACATCCACAAAACCATAGAGATTGTGTCTGTCCCCCGTCCCATTACATTATTTACATCAAACATTAACAGAGGGAGAATTCAACACAAAAAAATTATAAAAATTAACACAACCTCTGCAACAACACAACAAACAAAGACAATTAAATGTGGACTCTAGAACATAAGATCACTGTCATCAAAGGCTATTTTAGTAAATGAATTAGGCTCAGATCACAAAATTGATTTATTGTGCCTCACTGAGACCTGGCTGCTTCCTAAAAAATATGTCAGCTTAAATAAATACTCCCCCCTATCATATAAATACACACATTCCCCGAGACTCTCTCGAGGAGTTGGAGTTGCTGCTATTTCTAACTCCAGCCTATCAATTAATCCTAAACCTAAACTAAGCTACAACTCATTTGGAAGTCTTGTTCTTAGTCTTCCACACCCAATCCGAGAAATCACAACAGTCAAACCTATTTGCTGTAGTTTAACGTGCTCCTGGGGCTTATTCTGAATTTTTAACGGAATTCCCTGAGTTTGTATCTGTCTACCTGTAACTGCTGTAGCTAAATTTAAGGAAATAATCCAATTACATAACTGGATTACACATAACTCTGTATCATCCGTGAATATAACCAATGAATTCTTTAAAAACCCTAGCTCCACTGAGATTGACCATCTTGTCGCTAGCTTTGTAAACTCATTAGGATTAACATTAGACTCCATAGCGCCTCTAAAAAAGAAACGTGTTAAACATAGTAAAAAGCGTCAAGAAAACCAGAAAGGAAGTGGCGCTCCAACAACTGTGTTGTAAATCACCTAGCCTGGACAGATAGTGTTAAAGCATATAAGAAGGCCCTCCACAAAGCAAGAGCTGCCTACTACTCAACATTAATAGAAGAAAATAAAAACAACCCCAGGTTTCTCTTCAGCACTGTAGCCAGGCTGACAGAGAGTCACACCTCTATCTAACCCAGTTTTCTTCCCTCCCTAAGTAGCAATATCTTTATGAACTTCTTTAATGATAAAAATTCTACCTATTAGAAATAAAATCTACCATCTCCTGCCCTCAGTTGACATTAATATACCCTCAAGCAGATCTCAGAAACAGCTGAGAATCCTACTAATTATTTAGATAGCTTCTTCTTCTCAGCTGACCACAATAATCTTGTCATCTAAACCCACAACTTGTATCTTAGATCACATTCCTACTAAGTTACTCAAAGAAATTCTGCCCCTAATTAATAGTACGTTACTGAACACAATCAATCTGTCATTATCATCAGGATATGTACCACAGTAATTTAACCTAGCTGTTATCAAACCCCTCCTCAAAAAACCCACCCTGGACCCAGAGGTTTTAGCCAACTACAGACCAATATTCAACCTCCCCTTCCTGTCTAAAATCCTCGAGAAGGTTGTAGCCAGTCAGCTGTGTGAGTTTCTCCAGCGCCTACATTTTGTGCTGGTTCTCCTAAAATCTTCGGTAAGGAGCACCAGTGCTACGATAGGAAAAAGTTAGATTGGAGCCCTGCCTTAGAGGCAAGAAAGCAAAGAATTAGATGTCACAGCTTTTAGTCCAAATGTTTACAAAAACTAGCTGCTTCTGGACTGCAGCTCGATGCTGGGAAATATTTTAGGGAGGGAAGTTTAATACCATTCAAATATGCACTGCTAAAACCATGCAAATCAAGTTGAACATTGGTGAATCTGCCCTTGAAGCAACACAGGCATTTCATAGTTACACGTAGAGATGCAAAGATCTCCCCCAAGTGTTTCCCTGACACATTTTCAAAAGATGCTTGGGGAGCAGCAGCACAAAGCTAGAAAAAAAAAAAAACCTTGACAAATAACTAGAAGCTATATAGCGGACATCCCTGGCCTGGCACAAGCTATTAACCCAAGGAAACAAGAAAGGGAGACAAAACAGAGACAAAAACCTACCAGAAGTCACAAAAGACCAAATTTTAACATAAACCCCAGAAAGAAAAAAGAAATTCAAAGATTATGGATGATTTTTTCATAGATGGAAAGCAAAGCTCATGGGAAACTGAATAAGATAATCAGACTTTTGTGTTCATATAAATGATATAGTCAATAGCAAAGGTGATTTCCATTCATAACATGAATTTTCTATCTGTTGTGCAATGCTTAAAACCGTTCTTCAAACTTCATTGTGATAAGGTAACAAATTAATAATATGCATCAGCATATAAAATCATATGCTGATGATTTTATATGCTAATCATGATCGTGGTGGCAGCTGACCATAGACTATGATTGCAGCAGGACTGCTTGATATATAGTATTTCTCCTCAGATACTCGACCATTACTGACAATAATCCATCAATTCATTGACCTTCAGTTATGCTTCAAAATGTTTACCCTTATCAATGCTGCTAAAACCTTTATCTTGACACGTGGCATCTATTGCATTTCTGTCCGTCCTGGGAGAGGGATCCCTCACATGTGGCTCTCTCTGAGGTTTCTACCTTCTTTTTACCTTGTTAAAAGGGTTTTTAGTAGTTTTTCCTTACTCTTGTTGAGGGTTAAGGGCAGAGGATGTCACACCCTGTTAAAGCCCTATGAGACAAATTGTAATTCGTGAATATGGGCTATACAAATAAAATTTGATTGATTGATTGATTGAGCATCCATCTGAAAATAAATAACAACATATCAACTGCTCTCTGAAACTAAGAGGCTAAAAAGCCCTGCCCTCTCTGGGAGAGGTTTGGTTTTGAAGTGCTGACAGAATTATTTATCACTAGCTCTCTGATTATGCAACAAAACATCCCCATGAATGCGACACGAACAGACAGAGAGAAGAAGCCTTTTGCATTTGGCCATACAGAGAGTGGTGAGGAGACCTTGGTATATCCCTATGATTATGTAACAGCATGGCAACAAACATTCTCAGCAAAAATTGAACAGGAAAGCAACTGTAATGGCAGAATTTGCATTTGTGTAATGTGTATGTAGAAGAAAGTATGAACAAATGTTTTCTGTGACTTAACTACGAAAGTTGCAGAAGGAAGTGTATGGCCCCCCACATGTGTGACTTAGTAAATGGTCACAGCAGGGGTTACTTAGTGTGTCTGATAGAGATAAGATAGGGGAACTCTGCATTGTATACAGGACTGGGGTCTTTTGATGTTGTAAATGAAGATAGGGGATCTCGGAGACAGATTGTCTCACACCAGAAGTCACACCAGGCGTCTGGGACGGAGATCTGAGACAGGAAGTTTGCCTACCCTGGTCAGACTTCAAGAGGCTGAAGGATACCTTTTGCTCCTCGCAGGGAGGGGCTTCTGATTGTATAAGTGAAGTGATTCTCCTGTGCTCTGTGCTCATTCTATACACGTTACAATAGGTGGCTGTGTGGGGTGAGCCCACCTGCAGGTGTTAGAATTGAACTTTCCGAAAGACAATGTTATGTGTGTATCATTATACAATAGAAATTGCCACCACACAACATTACCAAGAATCCATGATTGAGGGTATGTTTAGTATACTAGTCAGAGCGAAATGTATTCCATGGCTTTTCAGACCCTGAACAGCATTTGAAGTGAACTTTGACTTTTAAGTCAAGTTATCCCACTTTTTCCTCAGAGATGTCCACATCTGTCCATCTCCATTTTCCTGTACATCTGCTTGGACTGAACTTCAGCTTTATAATCTTATATCTGCAGACAGTTTTTTCTTTTGGCGCTATAAAGATTCTCATAATGTGCATGAATACAGCATGCTAAGCTTAATCTGATCATGTATGTTAGAAATAGTTAAATGACTAATGCTTCTTTGCATAAACCAGAGTGTGGCACATTGGTGTGCATATGTCATCTCACATTTACCTGTAAATGTTAGAAAATGCATATTAATCAATGCAATTATATGTTTATCATGTATGTAAGCAACGCCAGACTTACTGTATCTCAGCACAGCTGTCACACTGTGCACTGAGCAATTTCAGTGACCATGTCACCGAAAACCTTAGATAAGAAACTAGTAAAATAGGAAGCAGAAAAAGAGAAAAGATGCATTGGGGTTTGAGGAGTAGAAATTCAAACGAAAGAGTGCAGGAAGGTAATTGATTGATTATGTCAGTTCTAAGCACCACAAGCTGTGAGACATAAAGACAAAAAACTATATTTTTTTAATTAAATAAAATTGTATTTGTACAGAGGCAAATCATAATATATATTATCTCAAGGCACTTTACATAGAAGTTCAAGACCTGAACAATTATAAAGAAACCCAACAGTTTCCACAATGAGCAACCACTTTGGTGACTTTGGAGAGAAAAAACTCCCTTATTAACTGGAAGAAACCTCTAGCAGAACCAGACTATGTGGGTGGCGGGGGAGGAGAGGGGGAGAGAGAGGAGAGAGAGACCAGGAACAGTTGTGTAGCATCAGGTTTCAACTCTGACAGACTAGTTGTTGAAAACAATGAGTGACGATTATGGATGTAAAGATTATTAATGGTAGCAGCAACAATTAACATAATAATAATAGTAATAACAATAATAGACTGAGAGCCAGGCAGCATTCGTGGGCTCCACTGGCCTAGTCAGAGTTCGCCTTCCCCGGCTAGACGCACACAGAGCGAGCGCTCCTCTCTCTCACACAAAAAATAATTTCTATCAAAAAGAAAATGTTGAGTATAAAAACCGGCATTTTACTAAATACTTCTTAATACTGCATGTGTTGTGTTCATTGATTTCCTGAAGTTTATTCACTGAAGTTTACAAAAAACTTGTTCTGAATAGTTCTCTTACTCTTGTTACCAAAAACAAGGGTGTTCTGTACATTTTTTAGTTTTCTAATAAACAATAAATATTGCAACTTCTGATCAACCCATATCCATGTCAGGCTTAAAATACCAACGTCCGGTTTAACTCCCGCCCCTTCCAGATAATTTTGTTGGTTGAACAGATACAGATAATGGTGTACTCACTCATCCCTAGTTCAGGACTCACCTGATCCATCCATAACTATAGGCTTTATCAAACAATTTTGAGATGGGGTCTGACTCCAGAACCCAGGGTGGGAGCTGGTTCCACAGAAGAGGAGCCTGGTAGCTGAAGGCTCTACCTTCCATTCTACTCTTACAGACTCTAGGAACCACAAATCAGCCTGCATTTTGGGAGCGAAGTGATCTATTGGTACAATACGGTGTAATAAGCTCTTTGATATATGAAGGGGCTTGATTGCTAAGAGCTTGGTGTGTGAGGATTAGGATATTGAATTATTTTCTTAATTTTACAGGGAGCCAATGCAGAGAAGCTAAGACAGGAGAAATATGATATCTCCTTCTGGTTCCTGTCAGCATTCGTGCTGCAGCTTTTTGGACCAGCTGGAAGCTTTTCACAGACTTACTGGGACATCCTGATAATAAAGTAATCCAGTCTGGAGGTAACAAATGCATGGACTAGTTTCTCAGCATCCTTCTGAGACAGGATGTTCCTAATTTTCATAATCTTGCACAGGTGGAAGAAAGATAGTCCTAGAGATATGCAGGTCAAATGACATGTTCTGGTCAAACATAACTCCAAGGTTCCACACAGTGGAGCTGGGGGCCAAGCTAATACCATCCAAGGTGACTATCTGCTCAAATAGGGTTTCTCTGAGATGTTTAGAGCCAATTACAATGACTTAATTTTTCTCTGAATTTAGAAGTAAAAAGTTGTGCGTCATCAAGGCCTTGATGTTGATCTTGAGACATTACTGAAGTTGAACTAAGTGATTACATTCATCAGGCTTCATAGATATGTACAGCTGGGTGTCATCTGCGTAACAATGGAAGTGTATGTGGTGCTTTCTGATGATGTTGCCTGAAGGTGAAGATATCAGTGCAAGGACAGAACCTTGTGGAACTCCATGACTAACTTGTGTGTGCGCAGAGGACCCATTGTTAACATTAACAAATTGAAATCTATCTGATAAATATGACTTAAACCAGCCTAATGCCTTTCATTTAATCCCTACATGTTGTTCAAGTCTCTGTAATAGAGTCTTATAATCTATGGCAGTTGTCTACAACCTTTTCAAGCCCACGGTCACTTTTTAATTCCAAATGTAAGCCGACATCTACCACCCCAATAGCTTCCAAAAAACCTACTTCGGAGGGTCATATTATTTATTTTTGCAATTTATGTTAAAGGCTCAATGTACGCCCATACATATACAAAGAAAAGAAAGAAAGGCAGTTATGTAACTTTATCTATTCAATGCACCATATTCACATTAATATCAATACATATTTACAACATCTGCTCAATGCACAATCTATATTTCTCAATCTTGACTGAAAGTCTTCCAACAAACCATTACTATCTAAGTAATCACATAGCTGATTAGCAACAGCTTTTTCAAGGATTTTGGAAATGAGAAGGTTTGATATGGGTCTATAATTATTTAAAACATCTGGATCAAGAGTGGGCTTCTTAAGCAGAGGTTTAATTACCGCTACCTTAAAAGCCTGTAGTACGCAGCCGGTTAACAAAGATATATTAATCTGATTTAATATGGAACTGTCAATTAGAGGAAAAACTTCCTTAAAAAGTCTAGTTGGGATAGGGTCTAGTAGACAAGTTGATGGTTTAGAGGATGAAAGATATATCGAAGAAAAGGTGTTTATAATATAAATCTGGTGCTACAGGTAATTCTATGGTTTCTCTGCTCGACGATGTATCTGTGCTATTCATGGGGAGAAGGTGTAGGATTTTTTCCCTAATGATTATAATTTTATATGTAAAGAAGCTCATGAAATCATTTCTCCTCAGAGTTAGAGGAATAGATCGGTAGAGGTATGACTCTCTGTCAACCTGGTACACTGCTGAAGAGGAACCTGGGGTTGTTCTTATTTTCTTCTATTATTAATGAATAATATAAGTTTCTAGCATTTCTGAGTGCTTTCTTGTAATTGATGAGGCTATTTTCCTCTCCAGCTTCTGTGATGTCTGTTTTAAAACACGTATTTGAGTGTTATACTATTGAGCTAATGGGGTGGCAGTGGCTGAGGGGTAGAGCGGTCATCCTCCAACCAGAAGGTCGGCAGTTCGATCCCAGTCTTCCCCATCTGCATACGGAAGTGTCCTTGGGCAAGATGCTGAATCCCAAATTGCCCCTCATAGAAAAAAAGTGCTCCTAATAGATTCAAGATTCAAGAGTTTATTGTCAAATGCACAACAATTACATTAAGCAGTCGCTGGCAATGAAATGCTTGGGTCACAGGCTCTCTTATAGCAATGCTCCGAATATTACAAGCAAAAAACAATATTGAATAAAATAATATAAAATAGAATATCAAAAGTTTAAAATAGAAAATAAATATATATATACACCTAAAGAAAAAAAACAATTGTGCAATAGTGCAAATATGCTAAGGTGCTGGTTTAGTGGAGCTATTGCAGATTGGAGGAGTTTAAAAGTCTCTGAGCCTGGTGGTGCGGGCCCGGATGCTGCGGTACCGTCGGCCAGACGGCAGCAGGCAAAACAGTTTATGGCTGGGGTGATAGGGATCTTTAATGATCCGGTTGGCCTTCTTCCTACACCGCTGGGTGTAGAGGTCCTCCATGGATGGTAGCTCCGTCCTGGTGATGTGCTGGGCAGACTTCACCACCCTCTGCAAAGCCTTACGGTTCAGGGCGGTGCAGCTGCCGTACCAGGCGGTGATGCAGCCAGTCAGGATACTCTCTATGGTGCACCTGTAGAAATTGCAGAGAATCCTGGCATCCATGTTGAGCCTCCGCAGCCTGCGGAGGAAGAAGAGCCGCTGTCTGGCCTTCTTCCTGATGGAGTCTGTGTGGTGGGTCCAGGTCAGGTCATCACTGATGTGGACCCCAAGGAACCTGAAGCTGCTGACTCGCTCCACCATAGTCCCGTTGATGGAGAGGGGGGGGCATGTTCTACTCCTTGTCTCTTCCTGTAGTCCACGATCAGCTCCTTCGTTTTGCCGACGTTGAGATGGAGGTTGTTGTCCTGGCACCAAGATGTCAGGGCTCTGACCTCCTCTCTGTAGGCCTTCTCATCGTCGCCGGTGATCAGGCCTATGACAGTCGTGTCATCAGCAAACTTAACGATGATGTTGGAGCTGTGGGTGGCCACGCAGTCATGCGTGAACAGGGAGTACAGGAGAGGACTGAGCACGCAGCCCTGGGGGGCGCCGGTGTTTAGAGTCAGGGTGGATGATGTGGTGCTGCCTATCCGCACCGCCTGTGGTCTGCCCGTCAGGAAGTTCAGAATCCAATCACGGAGGGCGATGTTGAGCCCAAAGTCTCTGAGCTTGGTGACGAGCTTCAGGGGCACGATGGTGTTGAATGCTGAACTGTAGTCAATGAACAGCATTCTCACATGTGTCCCTCTGGTCCAGGTGGGAGAGGGCAGTGTGTCGGGTGAGGGAGATGGCATCTGCAGTCCACCTATTTGGCCTGTAGGCAAACTGAAGAGGGTCCAGAGAGTCAGGGAGGGAGGAGGTGATGAAGGGTTTGACTAGCCGCTCAAAACACTTCATGATGGTGGAGGTGAGTGCTACTGGGCGGTAGTCGATCAGGCAGAGGGTTTTAGTTTTTTTGGGAACAGGGACAATGATGGTCTCCTTGAAACATGCGGGGACTACAGACTGGAGCAGTGACAGGTTGAAAATGTCTGTGAACACATCTGCCAGCTGATCTGCACACACCTTGAGAGCTCAGCCAGGAATACCATCAGGTCCAGGTGCCTTGCGTGTGTTGATCTGGTTAAGAGATCTCCACACGTCTGCCCTGGATATTACAGGGGGGCAGCGGCCCTCCTGGGCCTCTTGTATCTCCACAGCCGGGGAGTTGCTCTCAAAGCGTGCATAAAAGGTGTTCAGATCCTCTGGGAGAGATGCAGACAATACATCAGCACTGCTGGTCTTTGCTTTGTAGTCAGAGATGGTTTTGAGTCCAGCCCACATGTTCCTTGTGTTGGAGCCCTTGTAGTGAGACTCCACCTTGTCCCTGTAAAGTCTCCTGGGTACGACATCATCGATGCATTTGCTGATGTAGCAGATGACCGCGTCCGTGTACGTGTTGATGTTGTCATCCTGGAACACGCACCACTCCGTCGTGCTGAAGCAGTCCCGTAGAGCCGAGTCTGATTGGTCGGTCCACCGCTGAATGGTCCGAGTCACCGGTCTGTCACGTTTGAGTTTCTGCCTATAGGAAGGCAGCAGCAGAACTGAGACGTGATCCGATTTGCCGAATGGGGGGCGAGGGAGGGCCTTATACGCATCCCGGAAGGGAGTGTAAACATGGTCGAGTGTGTTCGCACCACGCGTAGGACAGCTGATGTGTTGATGGTATCTCGGCAGGACTTTCCTCATCTTGGCGTTGTTAAAATCACCGGCCACAATAAACGCAGCCTCAGGCCGTGATGTATCTGTCCTGTCGATAACCACATGCAGCTCGTCCAGTGCCTGATTAGTGTCGGGATGTGGCGGAATTTACACCGCTGTTATAACGACCGATGTAAACTCCCTCGGGATGTAATAAGGTCAGCATCTGATCATGAGGTGCTCCAGGTCCGGAGAACAGCCCGAAGAAATAATTTCCACATCTGAGCACCACAGATTGTTCACCATTCAGCAGACACCCCCTCCTTTGCTCTTCCCCGAGTTTGTTGTCCGGTCCTGGTGGTGAATGGAGACCCCCTCGGGAACAATGGCGGAGTCCGGGATCGAAGGGTCGAGCCAAGTCTCCGCGAAAACCATCACGTTACAAAACTTAATGTCCCGTTGAAAAGCCATCTTGCTCCGAAGTTCGTCCAGCTTGTTATCCAGAGACTGAACCTTAACCAGAAGAATACTTGGTAGTGGAGGCCGGTTCTCACGTTTCCTCAGCCGGACAAGGACGCCGGCCCGCGACCCTCGTTTCCTTCGTCGCCTCCGTGCTCCAGGTACGACAGGTAAACAGCGCCATGGGTATTCTCCTTTGTTTGCTGGTGGCGGTGAAAAAGTGTTTTTCACCATCAACCCGATGAGCAGAAGTTGTTCTCTATCATAACTTATGATAGGGCTCGCTTTGTCAGAGTGCACAATGCAAAATAAAGTAGAATAAATAACAAAAAAACAGAAAAAACTGAGAAAAGAGCAGAGCTGTGGGGGAGCTTGAGACATGGCAGCCTTCCTCGGCGCCATCGTACATGCACTGTATGAATGTGTGTGTGAATGGGTGAGTGGCAAACTGTACTGTAAAGCGCTTTCAGTGGTCACCATATTTCTAGATATGAGAGCCGCTCCATCCAAAGTGGGATGAATGCCATCTCTCCTAATCAGACCAGGTTTTCTCCAAAAACTTCACCAATTATCCACAAAGTCCACATTATTTTGTGGACACCACCTCAAGAGCCAGCGGTGAAAGGATGACATGCGGCTGTACAGGTCATCAATGTCTTTGCATATGTAAACACCGAATCTATATTGATTTATGTGACCACTGACTGACAGTGTTGTTACTGCCGACGTGAATAACAATAATTTACTGTAATTACGCTTACCCTTAGCCAGCAGTTTTAAATATGACTCTATGTCACCTGCTCTGTCCCAAGGAAAACATTTAACAGTGGTCACCGGTGTCGCTAACTTCACGTTGGTCCCTCAGTAGGTGTGTCGCTAAGTGGCGAAAATTTATTGGAAACATGAACAGGTTCGTGGTGAACCGGGAGCTTTGGTTTAGGACTACACTTCTTATTTCGGACAATCACGCAGTCGCCCTGGCTTCGCGGCTGCTCAGGGGCTGCTGGGGGGGGGCTGGAGAAGCTAAAGCAGCTTGGCTTGCACACATCAACTAAAGATTTACTTTCCATGGTGCAGAGCCACGATTCCAAATGGCTAATCCCTGCCTCCATCCTGGTAAATAAACTACATTTAAGTGTCTGAAGTGTCCTTGGGCAAGATACTGAATGGTGAACGCCAAATTGCCCCTTCTCATAGAGAAAAGTGCTGTACATAGATGTTTATGTGAATGGGTGAATGCAAAACTGTTCTGAAAAGCACAAGACTAGAAAAGCACTATATAAATACAGACCATTTAGTACACATACCGTTATCGTTAAAGGAGGCAGAGGAGTGACTGAACATCAAGCACACTGGGCAGGAGAGAGCAGGGGAGTGAGAAGGAGAAGCCATCGCTAGCTGCTAAAGCTAAGTTGCCAGCTAACACCAGACAGGAGAAGTGTGTAAATCACTGTGAAGTCGCTAAGACAGGGAAAGATATTAGTGCGAAAAACAGCCAGAGTGTAAGTGTGCCTCCAAATTAGCCTCAGTGGATCAGATAATAGCAGAATAAGGAGAGATGTAGAAGAGCAGCGATCAATACACAAACACCAACGAATACCGAAAGTGACAAAATACGCTCACCACAGCACGTCAGCTGATTACATATCATGATCCATGTATACAGCTGTTTATAATTCTCACTGATCTCATCCATCTTGGTTGTAAGCAGTGGTGGGAAGTAACGAAGTGCAAATACTTTGTTACTGTACTTAAGTAGATTTTTCACATATCTGTACTTTACTTGTGTTGGGCCATGGTTTTTTGTGAAACCACACTTCGGCCTACATGTGCCGTCAAAGCCTGAAGCAGCATGTTCCTCCAGGACTCAGTCTCCTAGGGGCCATAAAAAACCAGAGCAAGGAACTCAGTCTCCCAGCGGGCATCAACGTCACACAGAGGTGTGAAAACCCCCCCAGGGGACACAAGTTTCAACTCCCATTGGTCACTCTGGACCCCATGACCTGTGAGGTCACCGGGCCAATATAAGGCCTGTTCTCCCCCTCTTCTGCCTCTTCCTACAATCCTTCCACAGGAGGGAAGGCTGTCGAGCATCTTCTCCAGCTCACATCCTCTTTTTTCATCCAACTCTTCGAGAGGAGCACAAAGGTGCAGCTTCCAGCTCATCTTACCAAGGAAACCTCCTCATACTCCAAGCTCTTACAACCCTCCTAGCAGCGATGCGATGTCCTGCAGGAAAACTTCAACCAGCAACTGAGCTACACAGCTCAACAAAATCACCAAGGCAAGAGCCACAGACTTGCAAGACGACACAAAACTGCGAACTGCACAGCAACTTCCTTTTTCCACTTTCCACGGACGGGTAACACAACTGGGCTTAATAATTATACTAGGCTAAGCAAGACTGTTTATTCGATTCTGTGTGATGTTTATAAGTTTTATTTGTGGTGTTGTGATATTTTGGGTACAAGTTATTGAGAAAGTAATGTTAGTCTGTTATGCTCTGCACAGTCTTTCGTTGCATCCAATCTAGTAACTTTGTCTAATTTGGCACACACACAGACACACGCATAACTCTTCACCTCATTATCTTTACAGGTCGTAAACATTCCAATAGGTGGGGGAAGGGTGTTATCTCTTTGGCCAGCCGCCATTTTGGAAGCACACAGACACACACACGTATACTCATATACACATCTTTGTTTAGTAATTACACTGTTAGTAATTTGTGTTTTTATACTTTATTATATTCATAATAAATGTTTTCCTTTCACAAATGCTTTTTTATTAATGTTGCATAAGTGAATTTTGCCAACCTCTACACTGTCAAGAACTCCATATCCTTCAACTTAGCTAACTATCTATATGGTAATTTTGGTTATAGTTATTAATTTAATTGTTAATCAGAGTTCCAAATTCGTAGTTAGTACTTTTATGAGACTTATTCAATCAATTGGCTATCTTTTCTCTTCCTTTGAAGGGTGGGGCCCCGAGGTAACTTTAATCAATTAAAGTTATTATTTAATATTAATAATAAAATATTTATATTTTATATTTTATTTTGATAACCAAATTTATTGAATGCCGAAAGGCACACCATTTTATGGTATCACGTTTAATGCATTATGGCACAACACTTGAGTATTTATTTTCCTGACGACTTTTTACTTTTACTCGCTACATTTGAACACAAATTTCTGTGCTTTCTACTTCTTATATTCTCAAAACTGGCTCGTTATTTGAGCAGCGGAGGTTGGCGCAACGCGCGCCTTCACGCACAGCGCACCTCTCTCTCGCGTGCCCCCTGCCTCGGGAGATGCGCAGGCCCGGCGGCATGAGACCCTAAGCGTCCGGAGGTTGGTCGGGCTGCCTTGGTCGACCGGGGTCGAGCAGGCTGTACCGGTAATGATCCCTCTGCAGATTCACCTACAGAAACTTTTTAAGAGTTTTACTTCCTCTAGATAGTCAAGTTTGATCGTCTTCTCGGCGCTCCGCCAGGGCCGTGACCAACTCTGGCAGGGCCGATCCGAGGACCTCACTAAACCATCCAATGGGTAGTAGCGATGTGTGTAGGGGGGTAGGGACTTAATCAACACGAGCACATTCCCCATCCATTTATTCCCTTTAGAATTATCCAGGTGCTCATGCAGGAGCTCGGTTCAGTTCAGTATTTATTATTCTGTCTGAAATATGGCCTGCAGCAAAACTAGACTGTCCACAGATTTTTTCTTCTCTGTACTAGCACTGTCCAGGTTGTTAACAAAAGAGAAATTATCCTATTTTGTGTGCCTAGAACTTGTTTCCTTTTGCTGAGTTATCATTGTGTGTCATTCCTGCTACTGATTAGAAAGTGAAAGGTCCATGTTTAGTGATATTTACCGAATTTTTTAGTGGTTATACTGTGGTCTATTAGTGTTCTTAGGCAGACACAAGAGGCACTTGTTTATTCTCTTGTGTTGGTTCTTTGAAGTTCAGATGCACTAGTCCATTACTATTTGAACCTCAGCATCTGGGGTTAAAAATTTGTAAAATTATACAGTATATGTATATTTTTGTTATAATTTTTCAGTCAGTTGAAATAAATCCTGAAGAGAACTGTAGTAGAAAAATTAACTAAGTATGGTTGACAAACTATTTTGTATTTGGAAAGTAAGTTTTTGCAGCCTGTCTCAAGACTTTTATGACCTGTATCTACATATATACAAACTGTCCAAATACTTTATGACCTGAGCTGTTTTATGGTCTGAACTGTTTATGACCTGAAAACTGCCAGACCCTTTAGCCACTTATTTACCCTCCAAAGAACGGAATGTACGTCTGCCTATCTCCTTAGGAAACACATGTAAATCAGTTGTTTGTGTTTAGATTCCTCTCTCAACCTGCGCCTACAGAACCAGTCTGGATTGGTTCAGAGAGACAGCCTTAGTCCTCCTATATAAGATCCTTGTATTGGACTGTTCTCCATCTTCACTCTGAGATCCTTGTGACTCTCTGTGTTGATCCTTTCTGCAGAAAGCCCCTATTAAAATACACGTAGATAACTTTGGTGTTTCCAGCCTCTTGTATTTCCAGATTTCCATCACAGAACAATTTTGGGTTGTTTTGTGTCTGTATAGGCCTACTAGAAAAAGCACTTTGCATTTTTAATTTTGGTACTTGTACTTTTACTTTTGATACTTAAGTACATTTCAACACCAGATACTTTTGATACACATATATATTGAATATGAGCTACTTTAAGACTTTGACTCAAGTCATTTTCTTACAGGTGACCTTTACTTTTACCAGAGTCACTTTCAGGTAAGATTTCTCTACTTTTACTCAAGTATGGCTTTCAAGTACTTTATACACCACTGGTTGTAAGAGAGCTGGAGTTGGCGAAGAACAGACTCGGGAGTGCTGGTCTGTACGGATTAGCCTTTAGCCTAGCCTTTAGCCTAGCACATAGCCCAGCACATAGCCCTGCTTGCTTCCCCTGCTTCTCTTTCCTCTCTCTCTGCCTAAACATAGGCTTTTCCAGCCCAACTGTCGTAAATTGTTGCTCTGACTTGGCGGGTAATCTGTCCCCGCGACAAACCTTGAGAATAGTCAATTTTCTCCATCATTGTCTCATTTGCTGTTGTAGCTCATAAAGAGGCAGTCATATTAAAATTAGACTGTTTCATAACCAGTTAAAAACTCCTTGTAGGGGCTTTTAAAAAATGCATTAGCGTAAACACTGTTTAAGAAGGGCCGGAGCAGACTGTATCTGGTCAGGAGACTGAGGTCTTTTGGAGTGCAGGGGGCGCTCCTGAAGACCTTTTATGACTCCGTGGTCGCATCTGCCATCTTCTTTGGAGTAGTTTGCTGGGGTAGCAGCATTTCCACTGCTGACAAGAAGAGACTGGATAGACTGATAAGCAGGGCCAGCTCGGTCCTTGGATACCCGCTTGACTCAGTGGAGTTGGTGGGACAGAGGAAGATGATGGTGAAGCTGTCTTCTCTGATGGACAACTAGTCCCACCCCCTGCAGGACACCATCACAGCACTGGGCAGCTCCTTCAGCGACAGACTGATTCACCCTAAGTGTCTGAAGGAGAGATACTGCAGGTCGTTCCTACCTGCAGCAGTAAGACTATACAACCAGCTCTGCTCCTAGTAAATACTACACTCACCACAATCATTATGTCCTGCACTTAAACATTTTAAGTCTCAACTGTGCAATATTAACTGTGTTATATGTATCTGTCTGTGCAATATCAACTGCTCATGTGCAATCCATTCACTGTAAATATCATTACATTACATGTCATTTGGTGAACTCTTTTATCCAAAGCAACTTACAAGTAGTTCATTCACACTGCATATTACTTCCTGTCTTTACACTGTATATACTGTTTTAATTACATTCATGTTTCTATATTTCAATTTTTTTTAATATATATTCCTTACACTTAAGTAGTGCATGTTACTTGCTGATGTATTTTTGACTCATGCTGCTGTAATACAGCAAATTTCCCCATTGTGGGACAAATAAAGGAGCAGAGAGAAAGCTGTTGCTACTCGAGGAAATACAATGCACTAATGAACACACACAGCCAAATGTGCAACTTTAACAGAAAAGTTAGAACATGCTTTGATCAAAACATTCCAAAGCAAGAAAGAACAGACAAGCACATGCCAACTTAAAGGGAAATATCACTTCAATTATACTGTCTGGTATCTGAAAATAGTTTTCTTTCCTGAGGTTTTTGCAAATTTTTTAACATTTCTTGTGTCAGACAGGCTTTCCAAACACAAAAAAAGCCATCCAATACCTACTGGAACAACATCAATTCTGCATGGATGACATGTTTTTCCATGTGTTTACCAAAAGGAAAAATCGAACTGGGACAGGCCCTGATGTTTATCATGAAAGATGGAGGGATGTGTTCAGCTTCACCACAAAATAATTAAGTATTTGCCAGGGGCTCGTCATCTTGGCTCTTCTGTGTGACTGACAATGCAGCAAGAATTGAGTCATTAGTTGGTGCACTGACATAAGCACAAATTATCTCCAATCACTGCTCTCCAGATTTGGAATATGCGATTATCTACTGCAGGCCCTTTCATTTTCACCTCAAACATAGGCCATTGTGTCTGGCAGGATTCAAAAATGCATAATGTATCAATGCATAATGTACCACAGTTTTTTTTTTTAAACATGCAAACGTAAGGACTGGGCTAACCCAAGTACACACAGCTTTTCAGTAAGTGGATAGCCAATGGGCAATGGGCCTTTGGAAGACACACAAACACATCAGACAGTTGTGTTTCTCTCTGCATATTTTCAGATCATGACGCTGATTTCAGCCAGAGAGCAGAGGCCAAGAAACAACTACAAGGGGGGGTTAGGGTTGGGGGCGGGTCCTCTACTAGCATTTCTAGCCTATTTGCAACTGCAGTACTTATTCAGACAAAGGAACTGCTGGATTAATCAGTAACACAACATTTCCAAGCCACCCCTGGGGTACTTTTACCATTACAGCCCAGGACAGCCCAGTGCTGTGACAGGGATGGGGTTCAATACTGCTTTCAGACAAATATTAATTTGGTTCGAAGACTGTACCACCCTCGCCTCCCCCATCACTTTCCCAACACACACAGGCTGGCGGAGCTCCACTTGACTGTGGTTCTCAGCGACATGTTTCCTTTAGCAGTAAAGTGTTCTTTTGGCTGTATATGACATGCACTGACAAAAACGCACACATGCATTCAAACAAACATGCACACACACATGCAAATGATGATGTTGGGCACTGTGTGGTTGCCTGTTCAGAGTGTGTCGGTCAGGGCATGTAATAGTTCTATAGTAATAGCCTGATTGGGGGAAATGGGGGAAATGGATTCTATTTACAAACTCACATGGCAACAATCGGCAATGTCAGAAGTGGCTAGGTTAAAATAAATAGGTTAGTGGGTTATGGTCTTGAGAACCGCCCAACCCAAACTACTTCATAGTTGACTTAGTAAGAAATACACCCGCCATTCTTTCTGTTCTTATTTTCATTTGTTGTAGAATTAGGAAAAAAAATTTCAATGAAAACGTAAACACAAATGCACATGTTTTTTGCATTGTTCATTCTGTAAAATAAAAGTACCAATACCAAAAATGTCAATACCATCAATACCAAAAAGGCTTACATCTGCCGATATTGTTGGCCAAGTGATAAATCTAGGTAAAATATCTAGATACAGTAAATGGTCTGTATTTATTTTGCGCTTTTCTCGTCTTGATGACCTCTCAAATCCCTTTACAAGTACAATATGAATACGAAAAAAAGATTCTCGATTTATACTTAGATTTATTGAACAATAGTAATTATCATTGATTCTGTGAATGCTCTACTCTCGGCCATATTATGCAAAATACACTTTTTCATGGTTTTTAAATGTAAAAGTGTCACCCACGTCTCCAAAGGCTCCACATATAATAAAAAAACATTTCATAATGTGTCACAATTCTTTAAAAAAATCAATTAGGCAACTGTGTCTTGCAAGGAGTTCAGTGTTGGCACATCCACTGTTCCTCTTGCAGCTCTTCTGCCGCATCTTGTGGACTGTAGCATCCTCAACCATTGTGCCGGGGAGAGTGGCAAAATGTACCTCTATTCTGACCCATGTACAGGACATCCATACACATGAGCCATTTTTCATGTCCTGCGGAGGATTTCCGGAGAATTGTGCCTGGACTTTCTTTGCCATTCACATGGGCTCAACGCAGCGGGAGGTTCTCTGGTCTAAAAATAAAATATCTCATCAGTCATGAAACTTCTGTAGCCGTCCTGTTGTTTATTCAGCCAAACTCCTTATGATAATAGCGAGACAGTGGACAGTAACAATTAGCATTCACGGCCGAGCTAACTACATGTAAGTAACTGTACCAAGGCACACAAAAAAAAAAAGCTTACAAAAGATTTTAAAAAATCTTTGACTCACCAGCTCAAAACATCCTACTCAGCTTCTGAAGTCTGCTTGAGCTTCTTCTTCTTCAGATTCAGGATCAAACTTGTGTGAAGATTAAATTACTTTTCGAATTAACCGCTGTTAATGTAGCTTTTGTCTTCTTATCCAATCAATAATCGGAAAAAAAATTGTCAGATTGATCGTTAGTTAAAGCCCTAATCCAATCTGCACCAAAGTTCACATCTTTGATAGGAATCTCGTGTGTTCAGTCTAAATCATAGTGCCCTGCAGTGGACACATCCGATGGACAGAATTCTCCAAAGCCTGTTTGATGTGGTTTACACTATTATTTGGTTTGCACTATGTGGTTTTCAATGTTACTCGCTCCTGCAAAGAACTGCGGGGTTACCATGGTAACAAATGCAACGGGAGGGGTTAAAAGCAGATGTTTTGATGGCACCAGGAAGTTCTCTGTTGCAGGTAAAAGTCATGTGAATAAACGCACACCGAGAGGGGCAGCTGACAAGAAAGCTCCCGACTATTTCATTCCAATGACTCCTACAGCCCCTTACTGGCAACAAGAAATGACATGTTTCTGGCAACACGCCAAAAGTATATATGTACCATGTCTAGACTTACAAAACAAGACCCATACCGTAAACCCATCAGGAAGTTAGCCATTTTGAAGGTAATTTAAAAATTTTGCTCGGTTATGGCCATTTCCATCATTCCATTATATCACGGTATAACTTTTCCTCGATAGAAATTTAAGACATGTCGATATAACTTCGATTGAACTCATCCCGTACATGTTTTGACAGACAACACGAACAGCCAATGAGAATGAGCATAGTGCTGGAAAAGAGTTACACCAACATCAAGTTAGGTTGACGCATACATCACAGAGAGGAGGAGCAGCAGCAGCACACGCGTTAATGTTTGGGTTCCTGCAGAGAGGAAGATGACTCTGCATCGATGCAGGGACTGAACATTATCATGTTTTCAACTACGTTCATAGTTTCAGCGGATTTCTACCTCTGAAAAATTATAACACCGTTGCTTCAGCACAGACGCACATTGAAGGTCCGGTCGTCCTGTGTCAGAGTCTCTGTCGGAGTCTGCTTCTCCCTCACTCCCCCGCTGACCTGCGCTCGCTTTAACAATAAACACCATCACTGATCACAAGTTATTAGGACACGTACAGGACTGAGGTTTACTTTGGCCCAATGCCATTTCACCCCTTGGCCCTAGCCCTTAGCCCTTCCCCTTCGATTTGGGCGTTCACGTGTAGGGGTAGGCTGTCCCTATACCTGTTGGGAAGGAGGGGTAGGGCTAAGATTTTTCAGACCCTCACTTCTAACCCTTGCATTAGCATAGATGTTATTTCGATATTATAGGTTTGTCACTTTAGTAACTGCAAACAATAGCATGGGTGTATTTAAGCTCTCAACAATGTTATCACAATGACATCCACTGCAAAACGTGTTGTCTCGTCTGTTTACATCAACAACTACTGATGACGATTTCAACCACTACCACTTGTGACTCCGTTTTAAGTGGCAAGATAACCATTGAAAACAAGGGGTAGGTGTAGGGCCAAGGGGTGAATGGGATTGGGCCTTAGTGTTCGTTTGATTCGCTAGAGTTCATGAGACACATGTTTAAACCTGCGACACAACACGAGACGTAACGTGATACGCACAGTCAGGACATCAGGGTTAAAGTGACCGGAAAGATCTGGAGTCAAGATCCAACATCATCGATTAATAACTATTTTAGAATATAGGACTAGATGGTGAATAGCCCATGTGATTATCAGTCTGTGTATGAAGAGGGACAGAGACGAGCAGGGAAATACACACACACACACACACACACACACACACACACACACACACACACACACACACACACACACACACACACACACACACACACACACACACACACACACACACACACACACACACACACACACACACACACACACACACACACCTGCAGATTACGACGTAACGCAGTGTTTTAACTTCTTTGTTGCAGAAGAAGCGACACCCCATTTATCCAGTATCATAAATACAAATTCAGCAGGTTTTTATAAATATCAGTTCTAAGTGTGATGATCAGAAGAGCAGAGTCACTTGTTGACCAGTGGAGTAATGCGCCTCAGTGCAGTGGCGCTGATGGAAGATAAGATAAAATAAAATAAAACTTTATTGATCCACAATTTCAGTTGTTACAGCAGCAGGCACATCAAAATGAGGTAGACAAGAGAATAAAGAAATAGAAAAAGGCAATAGAAAAAGAAAAAAAATTAAAGAAAAAAAATGCTAAGTATCTACATTATATACACCTTTTCACGTGGCAAAACGGCGAATGTTGATGAGTATTATTTTGCAGTTGATTGCATTTTTAGGAGGCTAAACATGCATGAGAACTAATGAATTTTAGCAAACATCAAAAATGACAAACATTTACTTATGGGTAAACCCATTGAATATGGGTTTTGCATATGGTCTAGGGATGCACCAATCTAACTTTTTCAGTCCTGATACGATACCTGGTTTTTGCATATCAGCCGATGACCGATACCGATCCGATACCATTGTTGAATTAATAAACTGTATACCTTGCAGTGTGGAAGAGACTGATGGCATCAGGCTTGACTTAAACATTACCCTCCTAACTTTGTAACTTTTGTAACAAATTAACACATAGATATAAATGTACTGAATTGTTACTTATATTTAAATAATAAATAATTGTGCACCAGCAGCAACTTGGAAAAGCATTCAAAATAAACAGAAATCAAACTTAGTAGCTTAACTAACTTGGTCAAAAGTACAAAATAAAGTTTTTTGTTGAAGCATCGCACTGTGAGGGTTTACAACTCGTGTCCAACCAGTGGACAGTTAAACCTAAAAGCGACAAGGGTAACACATTTGAGCTACAGATATCTGTGGTGAAGCTCATTGCTTTTACATCTCTTTACTCTTCTGATATGTGTTTGCAAACTTTCTTGTGCAGTTCAGTTAACTTCTTTGTCGTTTTGTCTTCTTCTTTTGTTTTGTTCAACTGCAGGAGCTAAGCGTGCTCGCATGACACTTCTGGAGGTGCTTGATGGAGTTTGTTGTGTTGTATTTTTCAGTGCTACCACCACCCCTCACAACATTTCTGATTTAAATAATGTAAACTATTATTAGTTGTTGCCCTTGTGCTCATATAGTAAGTGGAGTATGCATCATTAGACTACAGACTGAGTCTGGTTTCTGGTGTTTACTAAGTACACATTCCTGAAACATATACAGTACTATTAACAAACACTATTAAGACAAAATGAAGGGAGGTGCCATATACTGCTGGGTATCTTATGAGTAAGCTATACACAAAGAAAATACACGCTGAATATGACACAGTCAACTTATCCACCTCTTCATGGTGTTTTCTCACCCCAATCCTGTGGCCTGCATCCAGCTGCGCAGCGATGTTAGTTGTGCCTAACATGGCTAGCTTCATTGTATTTTTCATGTGCGCCCTCATAGACTCATGTTTCTGTATTTTCTCGGATAAATGTTTCATATCTCTTACTCCAGTAAAAGTCCATGCTGTATATGTTCCAGCAGTTTTAAAAAGTCAACATGGAAAGCAAAAGACTGCATTTACATGGCTACTTCCTGCTTGCCAAGCCTTTGTGCTGTACCAGTTACGGGATAATCCTTGGGTGTATGTATCACGGCTGCGATGCTGTTTCATGCGTACCCGCAGCCGTCATGTCACTAGTACCTTCTGATTTCCTCCACCACCGACACTGAGTGACAGGGCTTGGGCGCTAGCAGCATCGCCCTTCGGGCATTATTTTCGACTGTGTTGATTGGCCAAATTTACTTTGCTATACGCGTATCTTGCCCAGTAACAGTCCCTTATTGGCTACTCGTTTCCAGTGCCCCTGAACCAAAGACTGTATGCTCTGTTCGTTTCCCACACATTTCCACTGAACATAATTATTTATATTTTATACAACACGCGTTATTGGGAATTTTAAACACATAAAAATGTAAATCAGAATCAGAATTCTTTTTATTGCCAAGTATATTTACACATACAGGAAATTGCCTTGGTGTGGTTGGTGCATTTTGACATAAAAACAACAATCGGACATAAAAACAACAATATATACAGAAAGAACAATAAGTTATGTTATGGGCACGTGCGGTGCTAAGGTGCAGTGATTGGTTCCGGGATAGTGCCAATAATATATAAGTTATAAGTTATGTGCGGAGGGGAGTGGCGGAGTCAGTGTGATGCAGGGGGCTTGTTTGTGAGCCCCACTGCCATGGGGAAAAAACTGTTCAGGTGGCGCGAGGTTTTAGTCTTGATGGCCCGGAACCTTTTTCCAGATGGGAGTCTCTGGAATAGGTGGTGGCCGGGATGGGAAGGATCAGCAATGATCTTGCCTGCTCTCTTACTGGTCCTGGAGTGGAACAGGTGTAGGAGAGCCGGCAGGTCGCAGCCGATGACCTTCTCAGCTGACCGAATGATCCGCTGCAGTCTGCCCTTGTCCTTGGCAGTGGAGGCAGCGAACCAGACGGTAATTGATGAGGTGAGGATGGACTCAATGATGGCCGTGTAGAACTCGACCATCACTTTCTGCGGCATGTTGAATTTCTTCAGTTGCCGCATCCTCTGCTGGGCCTTCTTGATGATGGTGGTGATGTTCTCAGCCCACCTCAGGTCCTGTGCAATTATAGTCCCCAGGAATCTGAAAGACTCCACTGTTTTAACTGGGGAGTCGCACATGGTGAGGGGGGCGGTTTGGGCTGGGCTCCTCCTGAAGTCTGCTACCATCTCTACAGTTTTCGAAGCGTTCAGCTCCAGGAAGTTCTGGCTGCACCAGGAAGCCAGGCTGTCAACTTCCTCTCTGTAGGCGGCCTCGTCCCCATTGGAGATTAATCCAATTAGGGTTGTGTCATCTGCAAACTTCAGGAGTTTGACAGAGGGGTGGCTGGAGATGCAGTTGTTGGTGTAGAGGGAGAAGAGTAGAGGGGAGAGCACACAACCTTGTGGGGCTCCAGTGCTGATGGTCCGGGGCTCAGAGACAAGCTTGCCCAGCCTCACTCGCTGCTTCCTGTCTGTCAGGAAGTCAGTGATCCACCTGCAGGTGGGCTCAGGCACGCTCAGCTGTGTCAACTTGTCTCGGAGAAGAGCTGGGGCGATAGTGTTGAATGCGGAGCTGAAGTCCACAAACAGGATCCTGGCGTAGGTGCCGGGGGAGTCAAGGTGCTGGAGGATGAAGTGGAGTCCCATGTTGACTGCGTCGTCTACAGACCTGTTGGCTCTGTAGGCAAACTGCAGTGGGTCGAGGAGGTGGTTGGTTATGGCCTTGAGGTGGGTCAGCACGAGGCGCTCAAAGGTCTTCATTACTACAGAGGTCAGGGCGACTGGTCTGTAGTCATTAAGGTCTGTGATCCTCTGCTTTTTGGGTTCGGAATGTGGGGTAGGGTTAGAACTGGTCCATTGTCTGTCAAATCTGCAGTAGAAGTCATTCAGGTCGTTTGCAAGTTGAAGGTCTTCCACAGAGTGGGGGGATTTGGTTTTGCAGCCGGTGATCACCCGAAGGCCTTTCCAGACTGACAAGGAGTCGTTGGCTGCAAATTGTTGTTCCAGCTTCTTGGAATACTGTCGTTTGGCCTCCTTAATCTCCTTGCCAAACGAGTATTTAGCCAGTCTGAACCTCTTGAAGGCCACCTCTTTCTCCAAACGAAGCTGTTTGAGTTTTGCTGTGAACCAGGGCTTGTCGTTGTTGTAACTCACCCTGGTGCGTGTTGGAATACATCTGTCCTCACAGAAGCTGATGTATGACGTCACAGCATCTGTAAATTCGTCCAGGCTGCTGGAAGAAGTTCTAAAAATGTCAGAGTCTGTGTTGTCCAGGCAGTCACGCAGCTCCTCCACAGCTTCACTGCTGCTCCAGTTCTTAGATCTCAGCACAGCAGGTTTAGAAGTTTTGAGTTTCTGTCTGTAGGCCGGGATCAGATGAATAAGAGCGTGGTCGGATAGACCCAGAGCAGCGCGGGAAACTGCATGATAAGCCCTGCTGATGGTACTGTAGCAATGGTCCAGAGTATTCTCTCCCCTGGTCGGGCATTTAACTAACTGTTTGTATTTGGGGAGTTCGTGAGTTAAGTTGCCCTTATTAAAGTCCCCAATGACAATAACAGGGGAATACGTGTTCTCTCTCCTTCTCTCCACTCCTAGTATCTGATCAGCGAGTTGGGCGTTGAGCCTCGCAGCACGTTCAGCTTGCGGTGGGATGTAAACAAACAAGTTTATCATAGTTAATGTTAGATTTTTTTTTATAAAAGAATAAAATAAGGGAGGGCGGCGCCCTAGCCCCCTTTATTGGCCAGCTGCCACTGGTCGTGAGTCAAGTCTAGCTGCATGCTGGGCGTGCTCCTGACGCATGATGCAGCAAGCATTGCAAAGTTAGAATTGAAGTGAATAGATCGGCCCCATGGATCAGCCCCATTATCTGATACCAGAGTCAATATCGGGCCGATATCGTATATTATTATCGGATCAGTGCAGCCCATATATGGTCGTGGGAAATGGCTTGATAGCGCCCCCTACAAAATTTCAATGAATAATATAATTTTTGCTTGGTTTTTGCCATTTGCAGTCACAGTTTTCACTATTAACTATGGTCACGTAACCGCCGTGCAGTGAAATCTCTCACAAGTCACGTTTTGTGTGCGCGACCCACTGAAACGTTAGTTGAGAAGAGGAAACTGATGTAACAGCCTTAATTCCACCAACGCTGGCTGAAAAACAGCGAGAGGAGAAGTCCTTGTTTACTTTTGGTTTCTGACCAGCTCCGAAGGAGCGGCTCACACGCACGCACGCACGCACGCAAAAACGTGAAACCGTGATATTTCCTCTGACAATAATCGTGGCACCAAAATTTCATATCGTGAAATCCCTAATCACAGCACCACCAAGCAACAAAATGCATGCATCAACAGGATATGACATTTAACTATTCCATGCACTGTGCAAACGCACAACACAATACCGAGCCTTGTCAACCAACTACAACTACAACTACTACAAAGCAACTACAGCCAAAGCACACCCCGACGTGCGTGGACTGCGAGGCCCCAACCATGTCTCCCTGCAGCTTTAATTCGACATGTTTTTTTGTTCAGATTCATATAAGGTCATTGTGACATTTGACCGCTGAATCGAATCACTTCATCTTTACGTGACAACTGATCAAAAGTTGAAGGAATCCCCTCTAGGCGGACTTGAGATATCACATTCAAGAGGTCAAAATCATGTTTTGGAGGCCACAGTGACCTTTACCTTTGACTACCAAATTCTAATCAGGTGATCCCTGAGTCCAAGGGAATATTTGTACTAAATTTAAAAGACATTTCCCTCAAGTTGATCTTAAAATATCATATTCGAGAAAAACTCAAACATACTTTGTGAGGCCATCGTAATTGTTGTTTTAATGATGTGCAAGCTCACGTTATTGATTTTTATCCATGATGATTCACGCTCTGCATGTCAATATATTTGGCTTTAGATGATAAATGAAAGACATTCAGATCATTGACGGGTTTTTCCGTCAGTGAATCATTGTCAGAAGAAGATAATAAGAAGAGAATAGAGAGAAAACAGAGAATTTGAAAACAAATTTGTTCCGCCTCCTCCGACTAAATTCTACTGTTGAAACTTCTAGTGATCACGTTTTGTCCCAGGTCAGATTCATCAAGAGCGGTTGATTATATAAAAGAATTATGAAGCTTATTTATGATCCCAGAACCTGAGGGAAGTAACAGCGCACACACTCTCTTTCTCTCTCTCTCTCTCTCTCTCTCAGCTGACGTCTCTGACTCACTACAGTTTAAAAGTAGATTTGTTTGTCGCCACAATATCAACACTGATCATCACATAATGATTGATTCTTATATTAATGAGTTAAATCTTTCTTCAGAGCAGCCGCTCGCTTGCTCTTTTCTTCTCACACACACACACACACACACACACACACACACACACACACACACACACACACACACACACACACACACACACACACACACACACACACACACACACACACACACACACACACACACACACACACACACACACACACAAACAAACAGTGTGATCAGGCACATGTGTAAACTCAGTCTGGGTAAAAAAAAACAGACTTTATAAACTTAGTAAAAGTATGGAGCTGAAGGAGGTGGCGGGGAGCGCTCTGTTTGGTTTGACGCAGACGGCGCAGCGCGAATGATAGAGTTACAGAGGAGCAGTAAATTACTGACAGAGCCGCTAAAGACTGAAAAAAAATTACTTTTCAAGGTCCAAACATTAACACTGTAAGTGGACTTAGTGGAGCTGTGTATGGCTCCCTGGTGTCTGCCCCGGACTTGGTGGCGCTGTGACCGGGCTGTGCGCCTTTTCCCGGCTGTGGAGCTGTCTGTGTTCTCTGCGTCCATAGCCAGGGACTGTTCATGTGTATTTATCGCAAGTCATAACATCATCGCGATATTAAACAACGTTATCAGTATCGCATTTTTTCCTAATATCGCACACCCCTAATGTACGAGCAGAAAAAACTAAAAAAAGAATGCCTCCGGCCACTGGCTGTCATCGGCGTGGAGGCATAATAAAATTGAATTGATTTATTTTCCTCAAAACTTATTTAGACAGGGGTCCCTGTGGTGGAAATGAACAGACTTCTTGCAAAGGTTCCTAGCTCCTGGGGAAAGTTCTTGCAGTGAAACTGCTTAATTGACTTACTAACATTTGTGTTCGTCATTTGATCCTGTTCTGTCTCCAATAAAATTACATTATTTCCAGTAATTAGTGGGACAACAATCAACAAAAAATACAAAAGATTCAACACCATTGTGAATCTGACCTCCTAATGCATTTACATACAGCAGTTGAGGAAGGGACTTTCATAATATTCACAGAAATGAGAAAAGAGAAAAAGTACTATGAAATCAACTGTTATAATAAACCTCTATGTCTTCACTCATGCTAAGCACACCGCACATATGCACAGTAACATACAGCTGCCAAATGTTTAATATCTAATACATTCCTCTAGATGCACTGTTATAGTATGGTATGGCCAGTGACTATTGATAATGCTCCTCTGCATTTAAACAAAGAACAACACTAACAAAAATAAAACTACAAAAGGTAACAGAGGGAGAAACAAATACTGAGTATTACGCAGGATTCACAACCTGAAGGCAGATCCAGCCCAGCTCCCGTTGAGTGACAGACTATAAGCCCATTAAAATTTGGTATTTGAATTCATCCATGACCCTGCAAGAGGATTTACTGCAGTTTTGATCTTTTCAGCTGGTTTTTATGTTAAGCTTTGCTCTAATCCACATTTATTTATTTTTAAATTAAAATACCAAAGCAAGTAAAAGTTAAAAACAGTGAACATCCCTATTATTAAAGGATGTGCAGCTGAGGGAGAAAGGAAGAGGAGGGTAAATATATAGGGAATCAAGTTAATATAATTTGGCTCTGCTCTTGCCTTTTGCAAATCTGCTATTATTGGTTGTTTTGAAGACTGTATCTCACGAGCCATTCTTGTGGAACAGAAAGTAACTCAACTGTCATTCCACAAGATCCAATGGATATTATTACTTCTAACTAAAACAGAGCCCCCAGCTACTATGGTCTCCAATGACCAGTGGTGTTCCGAGAAATTGGTTGACCTCCTGACTTCTGATGGCACCTTCATATTAGTGCTTGTATTTTTAACTATGAGGATCAATAGGGGTAAGTCAGTTCACCTTATACATCACAACATCATGATATTACAGCATCTCTGCTCTCTTCAAGGCTTAAGATAAATTGCAGAGTTGGGACCAAGTCTGACATTTTCTGGAACTTTCCCTGAACGATCTCACAATTATGCCCATTTCACTTCTCTTCATTTAGACAATGCCCAGAAGTATGCACCCTTTTCCACTTCCATACAATTAATCACATTGAATTGTTCTTGCCCCCCCTCTAAGAGGCTATAAATTTAACAAATTTTATAAAACACACCAACACTACTGTATGATGCTACTGGCCAATAATGCAGCAACAGATCAATCAGCATTATACTTCTCTTTATTATTTACTGCAGTGGATTCTGTGCTTCGATAAAATTGTTACAGGTGGACTGTTGAGCAATGTTTTGTCAACTATCCTGATTTGGAAGGATGTTCAGCAGGATATGCAGAGTGACAACAATGTACAAGTTAGCTCTCCAAGCAAATGCCTGCTAACGAATGTGCAACATTTTCTGCCAATACTAGATACAAAGCCAGAAAAATATATCGTATGAAGTTGCTCACTCAGACTCATACCTAGTATGGGTCTGCTGCTGCCTGTACCAATCCCCAAAAAATCAGGCAGGCAGAACAACTTGTCGCAGTGGAATAATTCTGCTATGGATGGTAGCGTGAAAGCAAGGAGCCCTCACTCTGCAGCAATATCTGGGAACATTTTGGTCACCTCAAGTAACTGCTCACTGACTGAAAAAAGTAAATCGACTGCTGAGTCTCGGATTATTCAGCTAACAGCTGAGCTCTAAATGGTCTTTCAAGACGTCTCTCGCTCCCTCTCTTTACTGTATCTATAAACATTGTTGGTCTATTTCTCCTGTTTCACACTTGTGTAAACGTGTGCCTTGGATATACATGTTTTCGTAAGTGGTGCATCATGTGAGAGGATCACAGAGATATACTGTATATATAAGCTCAGGCTCTTAACCAGCAAACTCTTCCTCTACCTCCATGTTGGCTTCATACTTTTTCACTATTAAAAAAAAACTCTTATATCAACAGTCAGTCCTTCAGATGGGTAACACCAGATGCTATGATAACTATGATTAGCAATATTATATTGTTTTTGAGATCTTTAATGCATGACTAGACTGACAAATAGATGTAGGATTTTGACACACGCACGCACGCACGCACACACACAGGCGTAATCGCTGAATAATTAGTTGTTGAGAAAGGTTAAGGCAAAAAACACTAGGTATTTAAGGCTGATTTAAATTTTTGGAGGGTAAACCAAGATTTATGCTTTTTTTAACATAAACATAATAATGTTTGGCAAAGACACCTCAAGAGTTATGAGGTGTCCTTGCCAAACATTATCATATTAAAAGTACACCATATGACACAATATACGGGTCCTCAATATTTAAAAATAAAATAAGAACATACAAACCAAAGACCCACAGATAAATATATTTAAGTAAACTGCATTAACATTTCTGGGGTAATTAAATGCCAATACCAAACACGAATGTAACAAAAGATTTAAACTTGAATAAAAATACCTTTTTTTTTAAATGTATTCAAATGTAGCAATTTAAACAGATATAAAATGTAATTTATTTTTGAGTAACACGTTAGCATAACTTACCCTTTGCCACGATACCAAATAAATACACTATTCCATATCAGTCGCAAACTATTTAGCTACACATACAACGAGGAGCTCCCTTCAAACTTTACATGGACATGTAAAAAGCCAGGTGTGTTAGAACACACAGCCAGGTCTCACCTGAGAGACAGCAGCAGTTTCCATGCGAATACAATGCCAGCCACAGACAGCTGTTTCCTCCTCATTTCTCTCCCGGCGCTCGGAATCCTCTGCTCTCCTCGCGGTTCCTGAAGCTTTCAGCGCCGCCACACAGCGCTCGCGATTCAGCCGAGGTCACACAGCATTCGGGAGGCAACTCACAAACATACTGTAGCAACAGGAGGACGCCAACAACTCTGTTCTGTTAAATCCAATGATTGGCTCCAGAGACGGCATAGCAACGAGGCAATTTATAGAATAAATGAAAAAAATGGTTTAAAAACAAATGGAAATGCGAGGGATGCACCCGTCGGCAGCTCAGGCTGTGCTCTGGTCTCGCTCTGTGCCCTCGTGAAGCACAGGGGCAGAGAGACCCGCCCTCGACACCGGATTGGCATGAATGACAGCCACCTCAGCCACTCACCTTCAGTGCTGTTAATTTTTCCATCTGAATCACTTCTGAAATTAGAAGCACTCATCCACCCATGCATTATTACTCTTCCTTCTCATGTGTCCCTATAGTTCAACATCCTGACATCCTCTCTATTTTATTTTCCTCTTTTCTTTCTCCATCTGTCTCATGCTCTCTCTATCATTCTGCTCCACAGCATCACATAGTCTAATGGGCTTGTGATTGCTTGCTGTAAAGTAGCCTATGTCGATGACAGTTTACCATATATGGCCGAAGCTGGCATGGGTAGAGAAGGATGTTGATTGAGTTCAGATTTACATGAGCCCCCTAAGGCAAGAACAGACATATTATCCAGTCAGTCATTGAAGTACTTAGAGTCTACTGCAGCATTCTGGATATTAAATAGAACACTGGAATGCTCAATGAGACTATGAGAATGATGAAATGGTGACTTTGAACTGCCGGGGTGGTTATATTGATACTGGGAGAGCAGTGTGAGGCTCATCGCTCTTTCCTTTTTACCATTTGAGTGCATGTAAAAAACAGGCTGAAGTTTCTACACTGTTTATGTGAATGCAAACACCCTCAAGCTGAGAGGCAGCTCCTAACCTCTTATCATGATTAAATATCAGATATTGATTTTTATTTCCTACAAAAGTACAAAGAAAAAAATATTAAAAAGTGAAATACACAGATTTTCAGTATTTGTACATTGCAAAGATAAAGCTGTCTAAAAAATAGTTTAATACATCACAATTTTAAGTCCACTTCAAACGTGTTACAAGATACATAGACCAATTCTAACATATTACTCTGTAAAAATACAGTATGTTTGGAACTCATTAAGCATTCAGATGTGGAATATATTGCTGGGGCAGTTAAATTACACTGTAAAAAACATTGACATTTTTAAATGTCCCTTCAAGTCAACTGTCAACAGAGACAGTGTTACACAGGCACGTTTTTGTGGTGAGTGACTGTGTGTGTGTTGTGGGCGCAGCTTTCTTCTCATTTCACCTGGTCAATGCAGACTTGTATTCCATCTTCTCATCAACCCAGCAATACAAATACCCTGGTTCTCCTGCCATTCCTTGCCAGATTGTTCTACCAGTTTAGTTGGCATAAACTGTCGGCTGATTTATGTTAAAAAGCAAGTTTTTCTATTTATAGTTACATGCAAACTTCTAGTGCTCATTTCTTTCTTTATTGTGCACAATCACCATTCCCCTTGCAAATAATCATTATACCCATTTACCTTTTCCGCTCCTGTGTCTGTGTCTGTTTCTTGGTCCAGTTAAACAAAAACCTTTCACAGATGCAAAATGTTTACATTACATTCTGTTTTACATTAACAAAAATCCAGAATTAATACCCTATATTAGGATTAGCAATATTTAAAATCACAACAACACAAACGAGAGCAGAGATGCAAAACAGGTAAAAAAGTATAATCTATTCAGTGTTCAGTAATTTAGTATGGCTGTTAGGATGTTATAAAAATTCAAATTAACCTTCTTACGAAAAAGGTTCCCCATGCTGCTCTACCAGAACTCAAGGGACGGACACATATCCCCATCTGTTTGCAGGGTTGGTTCACTGTCCCAGCTCCTTCTGCACACTCAGGGTACATGGCTGCAAAACAGAGCATTGGTTTATAAAACTAGAATTGGAAATAGTTGTGAGAGGCTACGTTTGTGCCTTTACAAGGCTGATGGCCAACCAAGGGCTTATTTCAAATAGACTGTTGTATCAGAGCTAAGGGATGGTGGGTGGATGGTGCTGGTGTGCGTGAAGGGCAAAATTTGGAAAATGTTGTCCCCCTGTCCGTAGTCCCTAATGTCCTGCTCCCTGGCCAAGTCTTTAACCCAGGTAAGGACAGAATTAGCTTGAGGAAAAGTCTAAATGGTACGTGATGAAGTTGGGGATGGTGTTACACAAGTAGACCTGGAACAAAAAAACAACAGCCACACAATGAAGTAGGAGAAGAGGAGCGTGAGTGTGAAATTCTGATATGTTCAAGACCAGATGGAGCATTAGATATGCCTACATTCTGCTTCGCTGTCTTTCATGCCTGCAGCCCTCACCCTCCTCTTGCTAATGTGCAAGATATGAATTAGACATTAGGGTCTTGGTACTCCAGTGCAGCAGGATAAAACTTATAACATTTTCTGACAACTGTAATCTGCAATTAAGTGATTATTGCCCTCTCTTCTATCCACTCGCGGTGCCTTCACATTGTATGCACTATAAATAAAGCCTTTCTTCTTTTAAGCCTGTACCAAACATATGTTGTCACACAGTTTTCCATTTTGCATGAACAAGAAACCACACCTGAAAGATGTACAGTAGCCTATATTTTGTAAAATTTGTACCTTCCTGCCTTATGGTATTCCATATTTTTTTGTCAAATAATTCCTTCATTCTTTTCAACTAATACTATACAAATGTAAAGGTACATTTATTATTGTAAGTATTATACTGTATACTCATTGTGCATATGCTTGATATACAATATATCTACTCAGATACTCAATCATTACTGACAATAATTAATCAATTCATTTACCTTCCATTATACTACAAACTGTTTATTCTAACCAATCCTGTAAATACCCTTATCTTTCTGATGTTCTCTGTTACACGTGGCATCTATTGCACTTCAGTCTGTCCTTGGAGAGGGATCCCTCACATGTGGCCCTCTCTGAGGTTTGTACGTTCTTTTTCCCCACATTAAAAGTTTATTTATTTTTGTATTTTTTTCCTTACTCTTGTTGAGGGTTAAGGGCAGAGGATGTCACACCTTGTTAAAGCCCTATGAGACAAATTGTGATTTGTAAATATGGGCTATACAAATAAAATTTGATTGATTGATTGATATACCCATCCATTCCATAAATCATCCTAGCACTCTCATCAGGTCAGTGGTGACAAGAAGGCTACACACAGAAAACTAAAGCGACTAACTGGGACCAAAAATGGTCCTTCAGAGTGATGCCATAGAAGAACCATTTTAGTTCCAAAAAGTACCTTCTTCTTCTTCTTTGTTCTGTTTATTGGCGGGTGGCAACCAACGTCAAGGTGCATTACCGTCATCTACTGTATCTCTTATTGCCCTATGTAATAAATGCCATAAATGGGTGGCAAGCTACTTTGTTGGTGTGTGAATCAGAGTTATCTAGGCCATATAAAATTATTTTGACCGATCCTGTCTCCCTCAGATAATGGAGCATACTCCCTTTTCCAATGGTAAATACTATTTCCAAGCTCTGTACTTCCACTCCATGCTTTGCAAATTCCCTCATTAGCTTGTTCTCGTTCTCTAACATACCTATTGCAGTGAAGCATTATATGCTCCACTGACTCCAGTGTTGCCAATTTAGCGACTTTGTCGCTACCTTTAGTGACTTTTCACCTTCCCTAGCAACTTAAATGTCTTATCTAGTGACTAGCGACAAACCTGGTGACTTTGTTACATTTCAGAGAGCCAATAGCTACTCCCTTTTGAGATTTTTCGGGCAACATTGACTGACTCCTCTTTTTGGCAGTAATTGCCTAAAATAATGTAGAATTTCTGTTTATTAAGTGCAGTGTATTATTAAGTCTAGTCTGTCCTATCCTCAGCCTAGTCACAATTTTCTCCTCCTTGGTGCTCCTTTTCGCTGTCCTCACTGTGCTCACATTCCCTGTGTGTGCTGCATCCCAGCTATGCTGCCATTCTTTAATAATGTTTCCTTTGAATATTGTTTTTGCTTCCGAGTGAAATGTCCATGACTTCTTCGTGATTTAGCGCTTGCTTAGCCAACAAATCCACCCCTTGATTGCCCTTTATCCCTCTCTGCGTCGGTATCCACATAAAAGTAGTCGCAATATTAATATTTTTAAATCTATACAGTCTCAAATATCTCAAGTCACCCTAAACCTTGCCTACTGTTGTCTGAAAATGACTTTAACAACATCAATGCTGAGTACGAATCCATGCACAAAAAAACTAACTAATTTGTAACTCTTCTGTCCACCGTAATGCTGCCGCAATCACTACAGTCTTTACCGTGTAAACTGACAAATGATCTGAGGTTCTGGTATTCTAAAACCAAAACTTGTTCTTCCTGTAATATAATCTTTGGATCTATCTGTGTTTACTGGAATAAACATTTTGTATAATGTATACAATTTATCTTCCACCAAAACGGCTATATCTTTATGTCCTTGCCAGAAAAATGAAATCAGTAGACACTGAGGGGAACAGCCAGGGTGGAGTAACCCAGTAGGGATATCAATTTTCTGACTTAATGATATTAAGTAAATCAGTGGAGGCCTGGGGTACTTCTCTATATGCGAAAAGGAGATAGGGCAGCCATTGATCCCAGTCTGTACCAGTGTCATTCACAAATTTCTACAACATCTGAGGATGGTATGGGGTAGTCCTCAAGCTCTTGGTGCCAAACGTTTTTTGTGCCTCGGTGCTGAAAATACTTGGTGGTACAAAATGCCTATGGACAAGAGTTTGGTCACTGCCTGAATCCAAGAGTGCCTTTAGGGTTTTACCATTAACTATCGAAGTCATTTTTGCACCTTGGTCCAATTTAACACTTGGTTCAATACTTTGTGGTACAAAACACATCTGTATTATCTTGGATGAGTTTTGGGGGCACCTCGACATGTCCATTCCACATAAATAACACACCACCATTTTGACTGAAGGCTTTGAGGATTGGATCTCCCTCATTGGAGGCTTACCCACTTGGTTGTACTGAGGGCCTATCCTTCCCATCCGGCGTAGATTCAAGGCTGACCATTTTCCTGTGCAGCCATGACAACATCAGACAATTAATCGGCCTCAGCATCTGAACCTGGATAGTGTTCTTAAATCCAAACCTGCAACTCAGGAAAAATCATTCTCAAGTATCACTCCAAGATTATCATTTCACCAATTTCCTGGAGTGTTGTACATTTTGGCTTTATCCATTTAACTTACAACTCCTTCAACAGTGCATATAGCTCCTTTCGGCTCTTATCAGGATTTATTTCAAGAAAGCGAAATCTCTGCCTATACGTCTCAGGATTTATATCATATTTTTTGAGAATGGTTGTTTCAACTTTATCATAATCAGGAGAGTCATTAATATCAATGTGTACATATGCACTTCTAGCTTTGCATCTGTAAGCTTTTCTCAATCTAGGCTCATGAAACCGAGACTGACCTGCTGAGGCATAGGACTGATTGCCACCCTCATTGCTGATGTAGCCAGATGCGCGCTCCCTCCCTGCCGCTGCGGGGCGCTTTACCTGTTCTAATGGCGCGCTGGTCGCTAGGCGACGTCAGGCGCCCCGTATTTAAGGAGGCGGCCGTGCTTGGCTCGCCCTCCTTCCGTTTCTGCTCCTCTCCGGTGGGTCTTCGGGTTAAGCGTTGAAGAGGTACTTTTGTTGCCGCGGCGGAGTTTGGCATTGTGGTGCAACAGCCAGCGCCTCCCTTAAATATCCCCCTCATACGCAGTGCGACTGACCGCTGGCGTGGGATCGCTCCGCCGGGGACCTTCGGGGTGCAGTTACGGGTCTGCTTGGTAAGTAACGTTGTCTGCCTATCTCTTGCTTATCTTACCCCAGCTGATTGTTCATGTTATGCTACAGCTGGATTCAGCTACGGCTGGGGAGACTCCCACCCTCCGGGTTGCTGTGGCTGTACCTTGGCTTGACAGGGTGGTGCGTATAGTCCCATTAATCATCAAATTCTGTTATTTTGTCCTTTGAATTACTAAATTTGTTTATTCGCCTTTCTAGAGGCCCTGCTCCTTCGTCGGCCATCATTGGCCACCACGCTGCAGACAGACCTGCTGTTTTGGCTTTTCTGAAACTGTGTTTTGGCTTTTCTGAAACTGTGTTTTAGCTTTTCTGAAACTGTGTTTTGGCTTTCCTGAAACTGTGTTTTGGTTTTTCTGAAACTGTGTTTTGGCTTTTCTGAAACTGTGTTTTGGCTTTTCTGAAACTGTGTTTAAACGACACTTTTATGAACTGTTGCGGCTGATAAAGGCACGGTTCGAACAGTTAAAGACTGCCTGGCTCGGACCAAGGAAGTGTGTCATTTTTAAAAGTATTGTCTCGTTCACTGTGGCTCTCCACGCTACACCTCCACGGCGCGTGGAGTGACCACCTCGGAGGGACGCCCTGATTTTAGTAACATTTAATCCCATTTACATTGGTTTGTATTTGGTTTATTTTGTTGCTTTGTTTTGTTGTTTTCAACCCTGACATGTTTTAATTATCTTTTTATTGTTGGTCAGGTGCTGTGGGCCTGAGGCGACGACCCAATTCCTGGTGGTGGTGTTTTCTTCACAACCCGTTTTGTTGGCTTGCAGTGTCACGGGTGGTTAGTTTATTAATCCTTCCCCTTTTTCTTTGGTTCTCGTCGCCGTGGTAAGTCCCAGCCCTGTCCCTGTGATCTTGTCAGAAGTGTTTTATTTCATATGTTAATTTGTATTCTGTTTGTTTGTTTCATTGTGCTTTTGTTTGCATTTATTGGAGTTATATTAAAGTTCTTTTGTACTAGTTAAACATGTCTCTTGCCCCGTGATTCAAACGAACCTGTGCTGTTGCACTTACAATACTTTAGTATTTCCTGGAGGTGAAACTCCCCAGGTGGCGTTGTGGCAACCTTTCACTATCCCCGCTTTCCCTCACGCTACACTGGGAGCAGTTTGAGAAGTGACGTCAACTTCAGGTGGTTCAGGCTCAGCCATCAGAGACTCAGGGGCTAGGGAGGTGCAAGTCAGCACTTCTACTTGTAAGAGCTTGAATTGGTGTTGGAGTACTCTAAAGCGCTGCTCTTGTCGGATATTGGCCTCCTGCTAGACCACATGGGACCGAAGAAGGGATACTAGGTTAGATATTGTTGGGTCCACCCCTCCAGAAGCTCCATTCTCCTCCTCACAATTCACTTGTGCCTCTGATGCAGTGAGACGATTTGGAACATCTCCTCTTCCTCCCTTTCCACTTTTTCTACCTCTCTGCAAACTTTGAGATCTCAGGGAGGTGGAAGAGGAGAAAAAAAACAAAAAAATAACTGGATGATCCCACCACTGCCACGAAATTCCGTGGACCAAGCAGTCAAGGCACACAACATAAATTTTAAGTTTAAAAAAATGTTGGGTTTATTTTCCCCCCAAAAGTTTTAAGAATATACAATACTCAAGAAACTAAATTAACAGACCTATAGTGCCCTTAAAAGAGGATAACAAAAAATCATCAATCATGTTTCCTTTCCACAAATAATGTTTGGTTCACCCGGAAAAATTCTGAATAGAATTCAAGATCCTGCTCCTAACATACAAAGCCCATAACAATCAAGCCCCTTCATATATCAAAGGGCTCATAACACCGTATCGTCCTAATAGATCACTTCGCTCCCAAAATACAGGCTCTCTTGTGGTTCCTAGAATCGGTAAGAGTAGAATGGGAGGTAGAGCCTTCAGCTACCAGGCTCTAACTCTCCTGTGGAACCAGCTCCCACTCTGGGTTCGGGAGGCAGACACCATCTCTACATTTAAGGTTAAACTTAAAACGTTCCTTTTTGATAAACGCTATAGTTAGGGCTGGATCAGGTGAGTCCTGAACCATCCCTTAGTTATGCTGATATAGGTCTAGACTGCTGGGGGAATTCCCATTATGCACTGAACACTTCTCCCCTTATTTCTGTCTCTCTGCACCCACATTTATTTATATTACACCAACCAACCAACCAAACCTCTCGCTCTCGCTCTCGCTCTCTCTGGAGTGTGTGTGAGCTGAGAGATGGTTGCGGTTAATGAGCGGTTTGTTCTATTTGTTGATAATTCTGTTTATATATATATATATATAGTGTATTGTCGGTTATAGGGTTTTTTGGTGTTGCTGTGTACACGGAGGAGGTGTTAGGTGGTGCGTGTGTGTGAGTGTTTGCAGTCGGCCGTGTGCTGGTTGGTGTGCTAAACGCCATGGACCTCACCAAGTTAACCCGGAAGCACGGCATTAAGATCGCGCCGGCCTTCCCTTGCTCGGTGGAGGAGTGTAGCCTGGCCATGGGGAGGGTGGTGGGGCACAGCAGCGTGAAGTCCGCTGCTAGAATGAACAACGCGGTTGTCATTTTTTTAGACAGCGTAGAGAAGGCGGAACACGGTGGTGGCGACCAGGATTGAAGTGAGCGATACGTTCGTATCTGTTCTGCCTCTCGCCACACCAGCGGTTAAAGTTACTCTGTCTAACGTCCCCCCGTTTATTAGAGACAAGACTTTGATCAGAGAACTGTCCAGACACGGAAAGATAGTGTCTCAATTAAAGAAAGTGTCCTCAGGATGCAAGTCTCCTCTGTTAAAACACGTGGTGTCGCACAGAAGGCATCTATTTATGATTATGAATAACAGGACTGAGGACCTGAACTTGGTGTTTAAACTCAGAGTGGAAGAGTTTGATTATGTGATTTTTGTGACATCAAACAACACGAAGTGCTTCAGCTGTGGAAAGGAAGGACACCAAGCTAAAGCATGTCCACAGAGAAATAAAACAGCTGACACTGAGGAAAAACAGGAGGGGACATGGGGGGTCCAGCAGGAAGGTCAGGAGGGACAGGAGGGGACAGGGGAGGTCCCAAAGGAAGGTCAGGTGAGTGAGGAAGGACAGGAGGGGACAGGGGAGGTCCCAAAGGAAGGTCAGGTGAGTGAGGAGGGGACAGGGGAGGTCCCAAAGGAAGGTCAGGTGAGTGAGGAAGGACAGGAGGGGACAGGGGAGGTCCAACAGGAAGGGCAGGTGAGTGGGGTGGGGGGGACAGGAGGGGACAGGAGGGGACAAGTGGGGTCCAGCAGGAAGGTCAGGTGAGTGAGGAAGGACAGGAGGGGACAGGGGGTGTCCAACAGGTAGATCAGGTGAGTGAGGAAGGACAGGAGGTGACAGGGGGGGTCCAACGGATAGATCAGGTGAGTGAGGAAGGACAGGAGGTGACAGGGGGGGTCCAACAGGTAGATCAAGTAAGTGATATTGACATGGAGGGAGATGAGGAGGTGCTTAAAGTTCCTCATCTGAAAAGAAAGACCAGGAGCAACAGTGGAAGCTCAAAGGCAAAAAAAGGAACAGTGAAGAAAGGAGGGAGAGGAGCAGCAGAGTCTGAGTCCAACATGGAGACCGACTCTGCTGACAGTGAATCCTCCGACTTCAGGACAGGAAGCCAAAAGAGCACAAGCGGTTACAGTGTGGGGAAGATAAAAGTGTTTCTCCAGAAAACAAAGAATATGAAAGGATTGAAAATAGAAGATTATTTCTCTGATAAAAAGCAGCTTTCAAACTCTGCCCGGTTGCACATGAGCAGCAAAGGCAGAGGAGGCTTCACTGACCAGGAAATATATAGACTAAAGAAGATTGTTCCAAAAATTAGACAAGAGAAAAACAATGATGAAGATGATGAATAAAGTTTTACATCCTGATTACCAATCAGTCTTGTTTTTGTGTGTGTTTTTTATATTTTACAACACGAGTCTTTTAAACATTAGTTCTTTGAATATGAACGGAGCCAGAGATACTATGAAGAGGTCTCTGATGTTCCAGCAAATGAAACTTAAAAGAGCTGAAGTGATGTTTTTACAAGAAACTCATAGTGACTCGAAAATGAGAATGACTGGAAAAGAGAGTGGGGGGGGGCAGGTGGTCCTGAGCCACCTAAACACAACCAGTGGGGGTGTGGGCATCATCTTCTCCAAGAGTTTCACACCAGAATCTTTGGAAGTGGAGGAGGTGGAGGAGGGCAGACTACTGGTGGTCAGGGCAAAGGTTGAGCAATTTTATTTTGTTTTTATGAATGTTTATGCTCCTGTCTTAGGACCCGACAGTCTGTTTTTTAAAGGTTTTAGACACAGTTTTAAGCAAAGTTAAAATTGAAGATTTCTTATTTTTAGGAGGAGATTTTAATTGTACAGAAAATTATGTTTTAGACAGGAATCACCTAGAGCCCCAGAATGCATCGCAGCGTGCACTGAGGCAGCTGCTGCAGGCTCATGACATTTGTGATGTTTGGAGAAGACTGAATGAAAATAAAAGACAGTACACCTGGACTCATTGCAGAGGCAATTTAATTTCCATGGCGAGATTAGACCGGTTTTATTGTTTTAAACATAATTTTAATATCTTCAAAAAGTGCGGCATACTGCCTGTTGGTTTTACCAATCATGCGCTGGTTTTTTGCAACGTTTTTATCTCTAATTTAAAGTCCAGAAGTGCATACTGGCATTTTAACACGTCTCTTTTATGCGATACACATTTTAAGGATGTTTTTTTGGAGCGGTTTTAAAGAAAGAAAAAATTCTTTTATTTCTTTAAAACTGTGGTGGGACTGTGGGAAGGTTGAGATAAAGCAGCTCTGTCAGCAGTATACTCTCAATGTTACAAGAGACATTACCAGATCTATGGAGGATCTAGAGACGGAAATTGTGGAATTGCTGAATTTAATAGAATCCTCTGGAAATCGAGATCATATTAAAGATCTCAAGTCTAAAAAATCTGCTCTTACAGACCTACTGGGCACTAAGGCTCAGGGGGCGCTGGTCAGGTCACGATTCCAGACGGCAGCACTGGTGGATGTGTAGCAGGTATTAAAACTAATAGTGCATTCCACCAAAAATCCCTCAGCTTTTGTTAATTATTGCTGTTTATTGTATTGGGTGTTTTTCATGGGTTTGGCGCCCTCTATTGGTCATGAGTGAATGTGATACATTCAAAGACAATTGTAAATCATAGTTTTTATGAATACTTAAGTATTTTTGCATTTATTATTTCTTATACAGGCCTTTTTGTTTTTATTAGGCAAGATTTGTAAATGTACTGAGAATGCATTGGAGCTGGCCGAGAGCGAGCACATTCAGCAGCAATAAAAGTCCTGTGCCGAAAATCAAGTCCCGGTCTTCTACTTCATAAACTGACACACAACGCAGGTAACCGGCACAAAGGATAGACCGGTTACATTGGTGCCGTGACCCGGATCCATCGTGGATCAACACCAGCTTGGTCACCGGAGGTTGCTGAATGCCATCCCAAGGTTGTTTTTTTTGTCTTGCATTGAAGTGATATTGTCACAGTTAAAATAACTTTATCTTGAAGTGACGTTGTCACATTGGGATTCCATTTTATTTTTGTATTTCACTTGAAAAAAAAACATTTGTTGCCTATTGTATTTTCTTTTTCTTTTCATTGCCTAATGTGAAAGAACATTCTCAGTTATTATTTTCTTTGGCACTCACCTAAGTGTTTAATCAGAAGAAAATGGCATACAATGTGGGAAGGGGAGAATATGTTCCTACTGGTGATTCTGGTCTTACTTCTGGGAGGGGAAGACTTTTAAGTGAGCTGTGTAATACTCCAGTTAGAGCTCCAGGTAATGTGGGCTCACCAGCCTTTAGCTCCACCAGATTATCTAATAGTCTATTCCCTACCAATAGATCCGCTGAAATGCCTTCAGCAATTCCAGACATTAGTGACCCAGCTTTAAATCATCTAATCACACACATCGCTCAGCAAGTGGGACAGACTCTATCAGCTCAGTTAAAGGGGGAGGTTAAGACAGATGAGGGCGCACAGGTTCAGAACTCAGGTGCAGGCCATACACTCACTGACTCAGCTCTTAACCTGACTGGTGTGAAGTTAGTCATGCAGTCCGATGTGAGAGAGCCTCCTGTTTTTAGAGGAGATGGTTCAGACAAGCATTCTGTAAATAAGTGGGAGGAGCTTATGGACACATATTTGAGAAAAAGGGGTACACGACTTGAGATTTTATCCAAGCTAATGGGTAAAGCTAAAGACGTAGTGAAGATAACCCTACGTAGCAACCCATCACTGAAACCCCACGAGAACCCAAAAGTGATAACGAATATACTGAAACAACATTTCGGTGATGCAACATGTTCAAGTATGCCTCTTGCTGACTTCTATAGCACAGTGCCTGTAACAGGAGATAACCCAGTTGAATATTGGATCCGCCTTAACAAGGCTGTCGACGCAGCTGAGGAGGGCTTGAGGAGACAAGGACGACACATTGATGATCCCAGTCGAGAGGTGACCATGATGTTTGTAAAGTATTGTCCAGATCCCTCTCTTGCTGCAGTGTTAAAGTTCAAAGCACCAGACAAGTGGACTGCTAGTTAAATACAGGAGCAGGTTGATCGTTATCAAATTGAACTGAAGGAAAAGTTATTTACCGAGCCAAGTTGCCCTACATCAGCTAGAAATGTGACAGCTCATGTTCAAACAACTGCAGTTGATATGTCAGCTTCAGCTAGCTGCGCAGTGTCGCCTCCTGTCCAGTTGGAAGTGAGTGCCACACCTAACCCTCAGATTGATGACAATTGCATTAAGACTCTCATTGGCCTCCTCAACCGTACACTTGCTCAAAACAATCAGGCAGCAGTTAGACAGCACTCACCCGACCAGTTACAAAAGAAATTCTGCAGGGTTTGCAAGTCTGTTGAGCACTCCACTCTTGCTCACTGTAGACACGAGCGCTTGTGTTTGTCTTGTTTCAAGCCTGGCTACATTAAGAGGAACTGTCCGAATAACAATTTCAGACAGGAGCATCAGGTCACAAACTCACCTCGAGAGCAGCAGCCTTTAAAGTAATCGACTCACATTTGGGGAGGGGATGTGTGGGTGACAGTAAACAAACCCTCAAAAGTGACAATGGACTTGAACAGTGTTTTGTGAAGGCGTGCAGTACAGCACCAGTTGGTGTGAAAGTGATAGCTCAGAACACACAAACAGTTGAACCATACGATGAACTGTTCTACGCTCCAGTCAGTGTAAATAATAAATTCCAGATGAGAGGAATGCTAGACTCGGGTTCCATGGCCTGTACATTCAGTGAGGAAGCAGAGAAAAAGATGCTCAAAGAAAACATATTGTCAGAACCTAAACAAATGGACGAAGAAGTAGTTTTAGTAGGGTGGGGAGGAAAACTCACGAAACCAAAATGTATGTACGAGGTTGAACTGAAAGTGTATGGGGAGAGTTGTGTGATGGAAATTCATCTTGAGATTTGAAATAATGAAATTCTCAGACTGGAGTTGCCTTTGAGTCTTTATAATAGTAAGCTCTGCAGAGGTTACACAACAAGCACGGGTTCTCAAAATGGAACTGGCCGCAAGTTCACAAAAGCCAGAACTTATACAAAGTTTCATAAAACATAATATGAAAAAAAGACATGAAAGACATGAGATCATCATCTGTGTCTGTCCGTCCGCTGTAGCAGTTGGAAGAAAACATCACCAAATAAGGGCATACACCCTGTTGATCAAGGTCATAGCAGTGAGACACCGCCAAATAAGGGTTCCATCCTGTCAGGTAGACAGTATCACAGCAGTGAGACACCTGGTCAGGGGGATTTCCACTACCTTAGACACTGGTCAGTGCAATTTTCCACTACAGTTGCATTGTTCCAGCTCTTGTGGTACCAGGTCAGCGAGACGACCTTATCATTGGCACAAATGTGATAAAGTTCCTTATGCACCAGTTGAAAAACAGTGATGATTATTGGCGGCTCATCGCCAATGACAGTCTCTCATCATCTCCTGAGTGTGAGCAGTTCTTGGACCTCATGGCAAACACATCCCATTGGAGGGGTGAGGAGCTGCCAAACAAGATTGGCACAGTCAAGCTCAAGCAGTCTGTCATTCTTCTGGCGAGGCAAGAACACCTTGTTTGGGGTAAGCTACCTAAAGATACACCTATGTCCCCAGGAAGTACTGTGGTTGTTGAACCCACTTCATCCAAATCAATGCCGCGAAACATCATGGTTGGTGACACCGCTGTGGGGTGACAGGTGGGTCCCCATGAAGGTCACCAATCTGTCTGATAGACCCATTACGCTAAGAAGAAACTGTAAGCTTGCCGATGTGTCCCCCTGCTTGGCTGTTGAGGATTTTGAGGTCTTCCAAGGCTCTAGCAAGGTTGAGAAAACTGCCCCTGAAGAACACGCCACTTCCACCAATCTTTCAGACCTTGAACAGAGACTGCGAGATGTTGGTCTTAGCAACTTTGACATAAAATCATGTCATTCTGACCACAAGGGGAAAGAAAAGTTAGTTCAGTTACTTGAGCGCTACAATGACGTCTTCTCAAAGCATGCATTGGACTGTGGTGAGACAAAGGACTTTGTCCATCGGATCCGACTTACCGATGATCGTCCGTTTCGCCTTCCTTATCGGAGAGTTCCACTGCTCAGTATCAGACACTACGACAGGTTCTGACAGAAATGGAAGAGCAGGGGATCATACGGAAATCTGTGAGTGATTATGCCTCACCATTGGTGCTGGTATGGAAAAAAGATGGAAGTTTGAGGATCTGCACTGATTTCCGTTGGCTGAATGCGAGAACATTAAAGGATGCCCACCCGCTCCCACATCAATCAGATTGTTTGGCTGCTTTGGGAGGAAACACCTTTTTCAGCACAATGGATTTGACATCTGGCTTTTATAACATCCCAATGGCTGAAGAGGACAAGAAATACAGAGCTTTCACTACGCCACTAGGCCTGCATGAGTATAACAGGGACTGTGCAATAGTCCTGCGTCATTCATGCGCATGATGCTGAGTATATTCGGTGAACTTCAGCAGCCTTTTATGCTACTTGGATGACCTGCTCGTTTTTGCACCAACTGAGGGGGAGGATCAGATCCTTTTTGGGGATGGTATTTTATTACCAGCATTATATCCCCAATTGCTCTTCCATCGCTAAACCACTCTTTGCTCTCACTGCTGGACAGAAGAGAAGAGGAAAAGGGAAAGTAAAGGAAAATGCGGGGACATACAGGAAACTTAAACCTGATGACTGGACTCCAGAATGTGACATTGCTTTAGTCAGTCTGAAGGAGAATCTATTGAACTGCATGGTTCTTGCCCACCCTGATTTCTCACGCCCACTGATTCGCCCAATGCTTCCTTGGACGGGCTTGGTGCAGTATTGTCACAAATACCAGTTGGTGAAAGTAAAGCATGTCCCATAGCTTTCGCAAGTAAGACCCTGAGCAGTTCCCAAAAGAGGTATCCAGCTCACAGGCTAGAGTTTTTGGCGCTTAAGTGGAGTGTGTGTGAAAGGTTCAGCCATTGGCTAAAAGGCACTTCTTTCACAGTGTGGACAGACAACAATCCACTCACATACATAATGACCAAACCCAAACTTGACGCCTGCGAACAGCGCTGGGTTGCCAAGCTCGCTCCATACACATTCAATCTAAAGCACATTGCAGGAACCAAGAACATACGTGGCTGATGCCCTCAGTCGGGACCCATTCGCTAGGACAGTTGGTCAGAGGCTTATCACAGAGTGTTATGACAGTCTACTTACCGAATCTGATGAAGTTGGGGAAGATGGGGTTCAAGATGCCTTTCGTCTAAAGGTACAGTGTTTCCAGACAAAGAGATCCACACCAGGGTATGCAAATCAGTCTCATCCTCTCCCACTCTCATGTAACAGAGTTGTGAAAGCACTTCTTGATGCTCATGACCAATGGGATGGTGCCACAGAGTGTAGAGCAGCTCAGTTAGTCCAGTCTGTTCAGCACCTCGTACCACCAGGACACAACCTGTTACCTACCTTCTCCCTGGAGGAGCTCCGACAAAGAGTTCTGCCGTTTCTGAGTCGGAAAATGAGACCCTCAAGGAGGGAGAGAGTCGGTTTGGAGACAGGGGCCTTGGTGCTCATCAAGCAGTGGGAGAGACTTAAAGTTCTTGATGGAGTGCTTTACCGTGTTACCAAGGATCCCTTAAGTAAACAAAAGAGACACCAGTTTGTTTTACCTCGATGTTTCGTAGAAAAGGCCTTGCGGGGTGTGCATGATTTAGCTGGACATCAGGGACAGGCAAGAACAATTCAACTGACAAGACAGCGATTCTTTTGGCCTAGGATGGAGCATCAGATAAAAGACTACGTCAAATGCTGTCAGAGGTGCATCCTGGCTAAGACACCTGATCCATCCACCAGAGCTCCTCTCGCAAGTATCAGGACCTCAGCTCCTATGGAGTGTGTTTGGATTTTTGGAGCGCAGAAGACAGCAAACAGTGTTCAGTGGATGTTCTCGTTTTGACAGATCACTTCACAAAGTTGGCCCACGCATTTCCATGCGCAAATCAGACAGCAAAGCAGGTTGCTAAAAGGTTATGGGATAACGTCTTTTGTGTCTATGGATTTCCAGAGCGCATCCACACAGATCAAGGGGCCAATTTTGAAAGTGAGCTGATAGCGGAACTACTCAGGTTATCAGGAGTCTCCAAGTCACACACTACGGCATACCACCCAATGGGAAATGGAGGAACTGAGAGATTCAACAGGACTCTGGGTAATATGCTTCGTTCGTTGCCATTGAGAGAGAAGGCCAAGTGGCCCCAACAAATACAGACTCTAACTTTTGCATATAATGCAACGGTGCATGAGACGACTGGATGCGCTCCCTTCCATCTCATGTTCGGCCGTGTTCCGAGACTACCTGTTGATGTCATGTTCAAACAAGTGTTACAGGACCCTGTGGTTGGTGACTACAGCAGCTATGTGAATACACTTATGTCCCACCTCCAAGAGGCAGTAACTATTGCGCAAAAACATTGCATCAAAGAGCAGGAAAAACAGGCCAGGGGTTACAATCAAAAAGTCAAAGGAACTTACCTGAACAAGGGTGACAGAGTACTCCTCGCCAACAAAGGTGAGAGAGGAAAGAAGAAGCTTGCAGACAAGTGGGCGGCGGCAGTATATACTGTCATAGACAAAAACCCACAGGCTCACATATACAAGCTGGAAGCTGATGAGGGGAACACAAAAGTAGTACATCACAGTCTTATCTTTGAGGCTTGATCACCCTTTTTATTTCTCTGAACCTGGTTACTAGGTAGCTTATAGAGCTGAAGATAAAGATTGTACTCTTTAGGTGGACCCGTCCAGTTTTGACATGATGTCAGTTGTCTCTGTTGTACATGTTTTATCCTGTTAGGTACTGTCATGGAAATCATACACAAAGTCATACATTGTCTCTTGGTAAGTTCAATTCTAACACCTGCAGGTGGACTCACGCCACACATCACCTAGCGTGACGTGTATCAATGAGCAAAGAGCATAGGAGAATCAATACATTTATACATTACAGGCCCCTCCCTGCGAGGAGCAGAAGGTTATCTATGAGTCTCTTCGATGTATGATCAGGGTGGGCAGACATCCTGTCTCCATCTCTGTCCCAGCCCCCTGGAGTGACTTCTGGCCTGAACCATCTGTCTCTGAGATCCTTATCTTCGTTTACAAGACAAAAGACCCCAGTCCTGTATACACGACAGAGATCCCCTCACCCACCAAACAAAAAGGCCTATATAAGAAATAATAAATGCAAAAATACTTAAGGATTTATAAAAATAAATAACAAAACTATGATTTACAATTGTCTTTGAATGTATCACATTCACTCATACCACAGTCACACATCATGAAAAGATTAACATTTTCAATTTACAACAACAATAGTCCTATGCAACAAAACATACCTGTTCAGTGTTTTAGCAGAAGAAAAGAAACAGCGTTGGTCATTCGTCTTCAGTAAATGCCTAACATAAAAAAATATACAGTTCAAACGGCATACTTGAGGACACAAAATGACGAACGCCAACGCACATGCACAGAAACATAAAACATGTTTGCTAGCTCGCTAAAACACTCTTAACTAACTCACAAATGAAAATGAACCCAACAAAATGAAACGGCTCGACTGCTATGATAATATTACAAGCAAATGAATCATTCTAAACACTTACATATGCCTTCAGCTTAGAAATTTACACATTAGTGTCGCGCTGTACAAAATACTCTCGGCCAGCTCCAGTGCATTCTGGCGAGAGCCGGGAAAATAAACACAATGTCCGCCCGCGACCAATAGAGGGCGCCAAACCCATGTAAAACACCCAATACAATAAACAGCAATAATTAACAAAAGCTGAGGGATTTTTGGTGGAATGCACTATTAGTTTTAATACCTGCTACACATAGACAGATACACATTTTGGTTCACAGCAGAATAAACAGAGAAAATGATCTTTCACCTGAGTTTTAATGTTTATCTGATGAATTTATGTCACAAACAAATTTCTGTAAGTCTTTTCAAAATAAAAGCACTCCAGAGTTTGTTAATGGAATCCATTCCCTTGTTTAAAAAGTTTTTTTTATTGTGAAATATTTGCAGGAGCGGAAAAATGCACGGCTTCATACTGTGTAGTACTGGTATTTATTTGAGTACAAGGGACTACTTTCATACAAGGCAATAATCATATTTGTGGCCATATTCAAATCAAAGCCTATATGTAAAAACATTGTGCTGCAGTAACAGCTCCTCTGCAGAACATGATGCAGAACTGAGAAGCTACATATTGTGCATTGTAAATATTAATTGATATTAATTTGAAGGAGACAGCGTACCTGGGCTGTGTCATCGGCAACGGGGTCATCAAGCCCCAGGTCCAGAAAGTACAGGCCATCCAATCCTGCGCTCTGGCCCAGACCAGAAGTCAACTCAAGTCCTTTTTGGGCATGTCAGGTTGGTACCACAGGTTTATTCCGAATTTCTCTGCCAGAGCGGCTGTGCTTACAGATATGACCAGTCTCAAGGGGCCCAGCCAACGTCGGTGGACAGAGGAAGCCAAAAATGTCTTCAAAGACATCCAGCAGGCCTTGAGTGGACATCCCGTGTTCCACTGTCCAGACTTTGAGCAACCTTTCATTTTGCAAACTGATGCCTCAGATCGTGGGTGGGGTGCAGTACTCCTCCAAGGACCCTCGGTGGGCCGCCACCCCATTGCATTTATAAGTCGGAGGCTCTACCAGAGGGAGACCCGGTATTCTACGGTGGAGAAAGAATGTCTGGCTGTCAAATGGGCCCTGGACTTTCTCATGTATTGGGAAGACAATTCATCCTGGAAACGGACCACAAGGCCTTGCGGTGGCTACAGAGAATGAAGGACACGAACAGTAGAATAACCCGCTGGTACCTAGCCATGCAGCCCTTCAAGTTTGAGGTTCATCCCATACCAGGCAAACAGAATTCCACTGCAGACTACCTTTCCTGCTGTTCCAGCGAGTGTCCAGAGGAGGGGGAGTGTGTGGTGGCCACATTAGCAGCTGCCTACCAGTGTTAGTATTTATTTACATTTGATCACATTTTACACCCAAACATTTACAAATAATGACAACACATAGTCCTTTATGTTCAAATGTAACACTCTTTATGTTTGTTTCTAATTTAGGTGCACACATTTTGTCACATGGTCTTTTGAGTTGTTACTAACACTTACCTTTTTGTTTGTCTCACTGAGCTCCCCTAGTAAAAGGCCTGACACCTGGCAAAGATGGCCTTTTAAAGACAGCCCATAGGAAGTGGAAGAGGCCATCAGAGACTGAAAAAGGGGGGAGACTTTGATTTAAGAATTATCAAATCCTTTCTTTTTATTGTTTCTTTATCATTTGCTTTACACAAACATTTCTTTGTAGATTGTTTTTTTTATATATATTGTATTTATGTTTGCACATCTTAAGTGTGTTAGTTAATTAATGTTAGTACATAGTACAGTCCCCCCCTTGTGTTTGTCTGAGATTAGTCCATGTCTTTAAAATCTCCCTGTGTCATGTGGGAGGATGTCAGTTTTGGTTATGTTTGGTTGAGTTAAACTTGTGTTCTTTATTGCTTAGTTGGCCTCTTTTTGAGTTAGTGCCCTTAATTTTGTAGCTCTTTATTAGTTTCTTTTGTTACATAGAATTTACTTACTTTTGTGACTTGCTTGCAACTTTCGATATTAAAGGAGAAAATGTCATTTTTTACTTCTTGTCCTTTTGCCTTTTTGAATGGTCCCTGACAGACATGAATATGGTGAAATACAAATACAAGAATAACTGCGAGAGATGCAAAGTACAGTCTCAACTATAAATAAATGAACAGCTTTGAAGAATCAGTTTACTCAGTGAAGAAAAGTATCGATCATTATATGGTGATGAATGTCAAATAAATCTATGTTTATACAGTAGGTCACAGACATGAGCTGAGTCGATGTGTGTGTGTGTGTGTGTGTGTGTGTGTCTCTCTGTGCATGTTTTCATATGTTGAGCGAAATGTGATGTCGCCCTTATTTTAGACATCCCCTAGGCTGTGCCTCCCGCCTCACTGTCTAGCGGAGTTTCAAAGTTTTTAACAGTCTGACAAAATAATCAAAACGACATCAATATGTCTCAATAACACTTGTGGTGATAAAGCTAAGCTGTAAGGAGTTAATGTAGATGACTCTCACCCACTACTAACCTGTAAAATATAGCATGAATGCAGCAGCATTGAAGTCACGGAGCATTCAGTTCATCATCCAGACAGCATCTGACATGTGGGCGGAAGTTACCCCCAAAGAGACAGTACTAGGTGCAACTGCTCCCGTGCCAAAAGTTCCACCTGAGTGCTGCTGTCATTTACTGATCTCTCCATAATGCATATGAAACATAAACCCACGTGACTATCACGTATGTTATTAGGAATAATATTAGACACTGAAAATCGCAAAAATTACTGTTAAGGTAATTAAATAAAATATTTCGGGGCATACCACATATGTATCACATACATTTAAGCTAGCTGAAATCAAATTCCTTCTCAAAGAACCAGAGGTTTTAGGCAACTACAGACCTCCCCTTCCTGTCTAATATCCTCGAGAAGGTTGTAGCAAATCAGCTGTGGGAGTTTCTCCAGGAAAGTAATGTATATGAAATGGTTTTGTATTTATATAGCACTTTTCTAGTCTTGATGACCACTCTGCACTTTACATTACAGTTTTACCCATTCACACACACACAGTGCATCTATTAGCAGCACTTTTTTTGTTCTATGAGGGCCAATTCGGGGTTCAGCATCTTACCCATGGACACTTTGGCATGCAGATGGGGAATACCGGGGATCGAACTGCCAACCTTCAGGCTGGAGGACGACTGATCTACCCCTCAGCCACAGCCGCCCTGTAGATATGAAGACTTTCAGTCAGGGTTTAGAGCTCATCACAGCACAGATACAGCCCTCACTAATGACCTTCTAATAGTTTCAGATCAAAAGTTTGTGTCTTTTTTCGTCCTGTTAGATCTTAGTGCAGCATTCAACACTATTGATCATCAAATTTTATTACAGAGACTAGAACAGTTAATTGACATTAAAGGAAACGCCCTAACCTGGTTCAAATACTATTTGTCAGATCGATTCCAATTTGTGCAAATTAATGATGAGTCATCTGTGCGCACCAAAGTTAACCACGGTGTTACTCACGGTTCTGTGCTAGGGACCATGGTCGAGGTGGCAGCCGATGATGGACGCTGATGGCGGCAGTGGATCATGACGTTGGATTGTGGATTATGGTGGCGGATCCTGATCGTGGTGGCAGCTGATCGTAGACTATGATTACAACAAGACTGCTTGATATACAATATTCCTACTCAGATACTCTACCATTACTGACAATAACTCCTCAATTTATTTACTATCCATTTATTCTACTCAATGTTGTAAATATCCCCTTTTTTAAAGTGGCATCTATTGCACTACTGTCAATCCAGGGAGACGGATCTACATTTTTCTCTTGTTAAGTCTTTTTCTTTTGTATTTTTTCCTTACTCTTGTTGAGGATTAAGGGCAGAGGATGTCACACTTAGTTAAGTCCTATGAGACTGTCAGGTGAGGGGACTGGGAGAGCACCTTCACCTGTACCAGAGGATCATCATCTGGCTGTGTATGGCAGTTGACCATGCCACAGGGCTTTCCCACACAGCCGGTGACACAACTGTTGCTGTGCAGCATCACTTTATTTACTTAACTATTAAACACAAATCAAACTCAAAATAAATGACTAGCTTTTCGTCACTGTCTCCCCTGGACTAACCTCTCCTTCAGTACCACAGCCCGCGTCTTTGCACGTCATGGATTCCCGGAAACGTTTGTCTGCAACCAAATTCACAGACTTCTCCAGAGAATACGACTTAACACATGTGACCAGCAGCCCCCGCTATCCTAAAAGTAACAGAGGGGCAGAAAGGGCTGTGCAAAGGTGAAATCTTTCCTCAATAAGGCGGACGATCTACATGGTTTACACAGCTACTCCTTTCTCTCATAGCTCATCCACAGTCAAATCATTAGAACACCCTTGCCTGTCAGTCAGGAGAAACTACAGTCCCTGACAAAAGTCTTGTCACTTATCCATGTTGTAGAAACAACAGCTTATAACCTGACTTTTAATTTATCCATTGGTTTTAGAAATGGCTCATATGAAAGCTAAAACCCTCCCAAATTATGTTTAATATACTAAAATAAATTTGCTTCACTGAAGAAAGATTGATCATTTAATGAACACAGAAAGGTCAGATTTTGGCAAGACAAAAGTTTTGTCGCCTACAGAGAGTAATGTGAAAATTGAACAAATAATTTACTTCAAATACAAAAATATGTTGCATAACATCAGTGAATTAAGTAGTGGTGCTGTGAGATCCATATTTAATATCTTGTATGACTTCCATGAGCTTGAATGACTGCATCCATGCGGTTCGACAATGATTCATACAATTTATTGATGAAGTCATCAGGAATAGCAAAGAAAGCAGTCTTACATGCCTCCCAGAGTTCATCAAGATTCTTTGGTTTCGTCTTCCATGCTTCCTCTTTCATTCTACCCCAGAAATGCTCAATGATGTCTGGTGACTGGGCTGGCCAGTCCTGGAGCACCTTGATCTTCTTCGCCTTGAGGAACTTTGATGTAGAGATGGAAGTATGCGATGGAGCACCATCCTGCTGCAAAATTTGACCCCTTGTATGGTTGGGAATGTAAGAGGTAGCTAATACTTCTTGATATTTTAGGCTATTGATATTGCCTTCCACCCTGCAAATCTCTCGCACACCCCCATACTGGATGTAACCCCAGACCATGATTTTTCCGCCACCAAACTTAACTGTTTTCTGGGTGAATCTCAGATCCATGCAGGCTCCAGTAGGTCTCCTGCAATATTTGCGGCGGCTGTGATGTAATTCAACCGAAGATTCATCTGAGAAATCCACCTTCTGCCACTTTTCCAGCGTCCATCCTTTTAGCAGGCTATGGGCCTTGGCAAATGCCACACGTTTTTTTTAATTGCCTTTTGTTTAGTGCTGGTTTCTGGGCACTGATTCGACCATGGAGGCCATTTCGAGACAGAATTCTACAAACTGTCCTGGTTGACACGGGGACTTGAGGTGACCAGGCCTGGTGGAGCTCTGCTGCAGTGGAAAAGGGGCTGGCCTTGGATTTTCGAGCCAACAAACGGTCCTCCCGAGCAGTTGTCTTGCGGGGTCTGCCGGACCTGGGCTTGTCAAAAACATCTCCAGTCTCTTCAAATCTTTTTCTTATTCTTTGTACTTGACGCTGAGACACATTGAAGGTGTCAGCCACCTCAGCAGTGGATCTGGTCTTCAGCCTCTTGATAATCAACGCTTTGGTCTCAGGGTGAATCTTAGGCATGTTGTCAGAGGTCAAGTTGCAGTTGATGTGAAGGTCTGGTGCGCTGGGGTTCTTTTTATACACACCCACTAATTGATTGATCAATTATTGATCACAGGTGAGGCTGTAATCTAGGATTGGGTGCATCATATGACAAGGCGACAAGACTTTTGTCTTTGCAAAAACTGACTCAGTGGGCTTTACCAAGCTGTGAACGTTAGAATGCTTTTCAGCAGTTTCGTTTGGCACCAAAACATTATTTCAAAAGCTGTTGGGATTGAAATTAGCCATTTCTTGTAAAAAAAAATTGATTACAAATATATTTGAGGGGCACTTAAGGTCAACTTGTACCCAAGCGACAAGACTTTTGTCAGGGACTGTAGACTCACAGTGGCGTGACCTCTAGGCTTACCAAAGGAATGATAAGAGATGAGGGGGGAAACAAACATTGTCAACAGAAAACACCACATAAAGAAAAGGAAAAAGCTCAGGCCAGGACAAAGTGTCTCTGTGAAAAACACAAAACAGGCTGGAACCATCAGAGGCCCAGCTGAAACGCCAAGGTCTTACGACATCGACTTACCCACTGGAAGTTCATGGAGAATCATATCCCACATCTTGATCATCCCAGAGACTGTCAGAACAACAAGATCAGGTCATTCAGAATGGACCGAAAATCAACAGTCTCATATATTGAAAACTGTGGTAATACAGAGCAGAATAATCCCTGCACAGCTTCGGGAATCCAGGTAGTCCACCGTGACCCCCAGGCAGAACAACATTCTTTGTTTTGTTTTCTTAGCTCTGTTTAAAAAATATCACACACCACATGGGTTGCCCAATGCACTTACTGCTTAGCTTTGTAGACAGTTTTGGGAATAATAAATTAGGTGCAAGAAAGGTGGCGCTGGTAATGGCGACATGAATTACCAGTTATATTTATGTGGATCCTGAAGGGTGGTGTACTGATGGGTGATGTCTTAAAGGGGACATAGCATGCAAATTCCACTTTGTTAGTGCTTCTTCACGTTAATGTGGGTATCTGGCATGTCTACCAACCCAAAAACTCTGGAAAAAAAACACTTGCGCGTTTTGTTATCGTTCCTCTAAGTCAGAAACTTCATGCTTGAGTGACTCGAATGAGCTTCCTGTGTTTTGTGTCGTAACAATACACTGGAAGTTTCCCTACATGGCCTTGGCCCACCCCCCACCTCATCCCCCCCGCCCCCCCACACTCGTTACGCCGGGTTTACACCAGACGCAGCGAGGCTGCGAGGCAGCGCGGCGCCGTTCCCAAGCACGCAGCCGCCTGGCTGTTCACACGGGACTCGCATTTCTCCGCGCTGGTCAGCCCGCGATTCACTCACATGTGGCATTTGTCTGGATCGTTGGGACTGGGAGGCTGCAGCAGTTGCTCGGGCGCGACCGCTCGCTCTCCCATGCGTGGGCTGGAATTTGTTTCAACGCCACACAGCCAGCAGTGTGGAAGACTTCCGCAGTGTTCAGCACTACTGTAACACTGGCACAAACACACAGAGCCAGGTTTACACCAGACGCGGAAGCGCCGCTGCGAGGCTGCGAGGCTGCAAGGCAGCGCAGCGCCGTTCTCAAGCGCGCAGCCGCCTGGCTGTTCACACGGGACGCGCATTTCTCCACGCTGGTCAGCCCCATAGACTGTATATATAAGGTCAGCCCGCGATTCTGCTTTCTCCGCTTGTTGTTAGACCCGTTGAATGTCGGGTTCGGGGGTAAATGATGGTCTTCATAGCCCCCCCCCACCCCTCTCTTTCTCTCTCTGTCTGTCTGCTTGTGTGCTTGTAGTGGATGGGCAGAGGGGGACATTTAATTTTGTGATTGGGAAAATTAAAACTCCAGGACAACAGAAGGGGAATACAAAGTATGGGATGCATATTTGATAATTTATATCATATAAAATATGTAATTTATATCATTTAAAATCATGGGGGGAGAGGGGGGAGGGGGGAGCTGTCTCATTAGCATTTAAAGGAACAGGCACTCAAAACAGGTCACTCTGTGGAGGGCTGTTTTATACAGGGTAAAAAGGGTGCTGTTTTAAATGATCCTTGTGGTATTTTGACCAAAGTATGTTACAGACATTTCATTAAGACCCCAAGGAACCATATCAACTTGTGGTAAAATGGGCATACAATGTCCCCTTTAATGATTTTGGTGGGGCACCTGAGCCAAAATGCCAAGGCAGATTTCTTTGTCTGACTGCAGTCCTGGCTCCTAAAGGTCATAGCTAAGGGTCGGGACGAAGGACCTATATGTTGTTAAAGGCTTACTGATCAGCATACTGGTTAGAAACACTTCTTTCACATTTGTTCATCTTATGGAATTGTGTATTTATGATTAAGTGTCATATGTGTCATACATGCATATCATCCAACTCAAATCTTTCAAATCCCTGCCATTTCCAGTCACTACTGGTGTTCACCAGGGTTCTGTCCTGGGGCCCCTTCTATTTATTATCTATTTACTTTGTCTTGGCCATATCTTCCGTAAATTTTACATTAATTTCGATTGCTATCCGGATGACACCCAGCTCTACCTGTCAACCAAACCTACCTCCATCCTCCTGACTACCTCCCTCTCTGATTGCCTATAGGAAATAAAATCCTTGTTCTCCTGAAACATTGTCAAACTCAACAGTGATAAAACCAAGGCTCTCCTTATTGGCACTAAATCCACCTTAAAAAAATCAGACAGTTTTTCCTTCACTATTGATAATTCCTTAGCTTCTCCCTCCCTTATCGTTGAGAGTCTAAGTGTCATCCTTGACAGCACACTAGATCCAAGCTCACATTAATAATGTTACTCGGTCCGCATACTTCAATCTACGTAAGATTATTGGCCTCCACCCATCCCTCACACCCAACAGCGCCGCCATTCTCATTCACACCCTGGTAACATCCTGGATCGATTACTGTAACTCCCTTCTTTTTGGTCTCTCTCATAAATTCCTTCATAAACTTCAACTAGTTCATAACTCTGCCGCCCTATCATTTCCAGAACCCCCGACATTAATCACATCACTACTGTCCTTCAGCAGCATCATTGGCTCCTGGTCAAATACCGCATTGTTTCTAAGATTCTGCACCTCAACTTTACCGTCATTAACTTAACTGGCTAATGTTTTATTCACTGTTAATTTTATTTTGATACATTGTTTCTTTTGTTGTTTTGTTTTAATCTCTGCCTTGTAAAGGGACCTTGAGTGCTGTGAAAGGTACCTTTAAATAAAATGTATTATTATTGTTATTATACAGATGGTAACGTAAACAAGGATACCATGATGTAAAATTACCAAAATTACCCAATTACCCTGAATCAGTACTTGAATGATAAAATGTTAGAATCCTGAAGTAGGTTCTGTATGCAATGTGGTATGTTAATAATAATAATAATAATAATATAATAATAATACATCGCATTCATATAGCACTTTTCAAAGCTCTCAAAGACACTTTACATATTAAAGTGCAGGTATACTTAGAAAATAAAAACATGGGGTGGAGGGGTTTAGCTGGGGAGTCTGAAGAGGTGGGTTTTTAAGGCCTTTTTGATTGTTAGTAGTGTAGGGTCATTTTTGATGTGGGGTGGTAATGAGTTCCAATGTCGGTGACTGAAAATGCCCTGTCACCCCCGGGTTAGGCGCTTGGTCCAGGTTGTTAAGGGTCTTGTAGTTGGTAGAATCTTGAAGGTTATCCTGTATTTTACCGGAAGCCAGTGGAGGTCATCTAGGACTGGGGTGATGTGATCAGTTGAGCGGGTACTGGTAAGTAGGCGGGTGGCAGAGTTCTGGACATATTGGAGTTTGTGAAGGACTTTGTTTGTGGCACCAAAGAGTATACTGTTGCAGTAGTCGAGTCTGGATGTTACAAATGCGTGAATGAGTTTTTCTGCAGCAGTAGATGAAAGTGAGGGTCGGAGGCGGGCGATGTGAAGGAGGCTGTTTGGGTGATATGGTTGACATGGGGCAGGAATGAGAGGGTGGGGTCGAGGATGACTCCAAGGATTTCTGTGGAGGGGCTGACGATGGAGCCATCAATATTGAGTTTGAATTCCAGAGTTGGGCGGGTAAGGGAGTCTGGGCCAATGATTAAGATTTCAGATTTATTGCAGTTGAGTTTTAGAAAGTTTCTTTGCACCCATGTTTTAATGTCCATTAGGCATGTGAGGGTGTTTGATGGTGTCCAGGCATCCAGGAATGGTGGGCTGATTGAGTTTGAGAAGATCCGAGCTGGAGTATCTTAGCGCCATGCCAGCCAGGGAGGAGCTTGACCTAGCTCCTTTAGCTGGTAGCCACGAGCTGCGGCGCAGAGCCGGAGAATCGGCAGGCACAGGAGGGCAATCAAGTGGCAACCTACCGTGTCGTCATCAATTGGTTTGTGAATTGCCATTTTGAAGTCGAGAGTTTCGAATTTGATCAGCGCCATTTTGGCTATTTGGTGCCAGGCTGAGGCGGACGTTACCATATTTGGATAAAAGGGAGGAGCTGGGTCCAACCTCTGACCTCGAACTCACGAAGTGTAAACACACCCACCTACGGCTACCAACCACAGCTCCCAACTGCGCTGAAAACTAGCTGCTAGCACAGTTAGCTATGATCATCTGAGGTCAATTTCATGTTTAATAATCTGAAAAGCCTAAAGAGTTGTAGTTGAAGTTAGTGTGTGAGCTAACGTTAAATAGTGTCGTGTCCATCAGTCTTTTCATCTGCAGAACATGAAGAGATGTCAGAACAGATGTGAGCGGCTACATGAACTTTGATGAGTAATGGCTCCTGGACTGTTTGCATTTATCCTCCATCACAATCATTAGTTAAACTACACACTGTTAAACATTTTAAATGTAAGAGCAGCTTATGTTACTCCAGTCTTTGGACTTTACTCTTATAGTGAAAAGACGACAAATGCTATAAGTGTTATGATCTGTTTTCTTAGCGGACCCAAAATGCAGAACACAAACACAGCTGGTGGATGGTAGTAAAAAAGGTTTATTGTTCAAAGCCGGAGCTGGGGTGGTGGTGGCAGGCAGTGGGGATCCAAAAGTCCAGGCAGGGTGAGGCCGGAGCAGAAAGAGTTGAACAAACGGAAGGTGCGCAGCTGATTCTGTGGCAAAGGGAGCACGGGTGAATAAGTATAACAAAACAAGAGACATGTAGTCACAAGAAGCCGAGATTAGTTACCACACGGGTGAACGGACGATCTGGCGACGACAGGGGAGATGAGCTGAGGTCTTATAGAGTGAGGTGGAGTTGATGAGGAGATGAAAGACAGCTGCGCAGGTATGCCACAGGAGGCTCCTCCCAGCTCCAGGTAGAATTCACACAGGGGAGAAACAGGGGGGGAAGGGAAAACACTGAGCACAGGAGGAGGTGGAAAACCTGGTCCTAACAATAAGATTTATATGAAATATTACTTTACTATTGTGGTTTCAACATTTCTGCTGTAAATTATACTCACTAAATATTAAGCACTAAAGATTAATCTTCCTACAGTGAATATCATGTTTACCTTGATCCACAACAGTTTTTCATTTTTTGTTGGATTAAAAATGTATGTAGTTTAATGTCCAGAAAAGTTATCTATGAAACTATTTTACTACTCATGATTCTAAGGAGCACATCTGGTAAAAAGTCACAGCAGCAACATGCACAGTATTATAATCAAACGAAAACACTTTGATGAACGTGTTGTTGGAACTGTAACCCTTTTTATATTTTGGTTTTAATCAAATCAATCATTGATAGTTAAGATATGAGTTAATACTTTGATTATGTGTCTTATGACAACATTTTATGAAAACGAAAACATTAATTCACCAAAGTGTCCTGTTTGATTTATTATAAGGAAAGAGGTAAATTTGCAAAAAACAGGCAAGTCATCTGTAGTCAATGGAAAATGTGCTCAGAACAGTTTAGTCATAAATATCAGAGGTTAAATAAACACTTACTCGTGTTTGTTGTTAACACTTACATACTTTTAAAGGGTTAACAGCAGTAAACATTCTTTATCGACGTTAAAATGAATCTTGGGGAACTTCAGGTTGTACAGTTCCAGATGTTTACGTTTGAGGACTCTTCATGTCACATTGGTGAATACTTACCTGTGAAGGTTGTGACTGCTGAAGTTCATCCATTTACAAATTCTAGGTATAGAATTAGCAAGTTCTGTTAAAAATGTTTCTACCAACTTTAAAGTAAAAGGTAAGAGACTGAATCTGAGAATAGAGACAATCAAACATAAAGGTCTGTTGGTCTGTCATCTCAGAGGAAACTGAAGGTGGTTTATTGACATCATCATCACCTCTCATTAAAGAATTAAGGATTTTGTTATCCGGTCTCTCTCCTCCATATCCTGAAGAATGGCACCAAATATTTTGCTCCATACATGATGGCTTCCTTCTGTGGACACCAGTCATCGTGATCGTTGGATGAGGTCCAGTTGTTTTACGTCATCATCATCAACTAAAACTTCAGTCCTTTAGCCTCTGGTAGATTTATGGATGATTAAAAAAACATACAAAAGTAAGAAATTAAATAATCAGATTAAAGTATGTGGCGGCAATTTCTGTGAATCAAGCACAAAGTCAAACACTTCTTTCTGTAAGTTTAATTCAGCATCTGCAGATAGACTCACATTATAATCACCCTGAATGACATGTACAAATATGCAAAGAACAGAGGCTAGGTTTGTGTTCTTATTACCCACAGGCCCCTACCATTGGGTATGTAAAGGTATTTATTACCCTCCTGATGTCTTATCAGTGTGGGAGCCATCCAGCCTTCATGTCGCTGTGGAAGACCCTGGAGTGAGACCCCAACCATATACAAAGAAATACCATAAAGTTGAGGCTTTAAAGAGGTAAAGAAAAAAAAGAAAGTTAAAATCTCTGAGCAATATATTGTAAACCTAAAGTTGCCCTTTTAGATAAACAATCTGGTCAATCTTCCACATACATGTCTGCTCATGCAATATCACTTCCACAAATGACAAAATTTCCATTACATTTCCCCCCTGTGAGCATTTTTTATGCTCACTAAACAGTAATCATTTTTATACAAACTCATCATCTTGAAATGGAGGATTCCATTCTAAATGAGAGTCATGAAGTTGAACATATTGTCCAATTGTAGACTTGATTAAGGATGTAACCTAAGCCTTAACACAAGGGACAATACAACAGGCCAACAACACTAGTATACAAATGAAAATCAGAATTGGTGTCAAAAACTACAATAACACATTTTTCAACCAGTTTAAGTTAACAATGACCACTAATTCCACCAATATGGAATCTGAGTGTCCTTGTTCTTTTCCTTGGACAATAGGTCATTTAAATGGGAAACGATATGCGTCATATTGTCAGAAATGTATGTATGTGCAGCAATCCGTCCTGAGTATGTGGCAAACACCTCTTTGGCTGGCAAGCATCATGTCCAAAGCCATCTTATTTTGCAGAGCCACATTTCTGACGCACTGGACACTGGGAGAAAGAGATGAAACCCAGCCCCCACTAAAACTGTTTTCTCATTTGATCAACACAACATGCATAGTACTTTGAAGGTGCAAAATACCTTTTATTGTGACACAAACAATAATGAGAACAAAAAAGTTGACATCTGTTGGATGCATAGGTATTCACCCCCCCTGAGTCAATACTTGGTAGAACCCCTTTCACTGCAATTACAGCTGCAAGTCTTTTGGGGTATGTCTCTACCAGCTTTGCACATCTAGAGATGGAAATGTTTGTCCATTCTTCTTGGCAAAAAAGCTGAAGCTCAGTCAGATTGGATGGAGATCGTCTGTGAACAGCAGTTTTCAAGTCTTGTCATAGATTCTCAATTGGATTTAGGCCTGGGCTTTGACTGGGCCATTTTAAGACATTAACATGCTTTGATCTAAACCATTCCTTTGTAGCTCTGGCTGTATGTTTAGGGTTATTGTCCTGCTGGAAGATGAACCTCCGCCCCAGTCTCAAGTCTTTTGCAGACTGCATCAGATTTTCTTCAAGGATTGCCCTGTATTTGGCTCCATCCATCTTTCTCTCAGTTCTGACCAGTTTCCCTGTACCTGTTGAAGAGAAGCATCCCCACAGCATGATGCTACCACCACCATGTTTCACTGTTGGGATGGTGTGCTCAGGGTGATGGGCAGTGTTGGGTTTCCGCCACACAGCGTTTTGCAGCTCCTCCAGAGTTACCATGGGCCTCTTGGTTGCTTCTCTGATTAATTTTCTATTCGTCCGGCTTGTCAGTTTGGGTGGACGGCCTTGTTTTGGTAGGTTTGCGCTTGTGCCATATTCTTTCCATTTTCTGATGATGGAATTCATGGTGCTCCGTGAGATGTTTAAAGCTTGGGATATGTTTTTATAACCTAACCCTGCTTCATACTTCTCCACAACTTTATCCCTGACCTGTTTGGTGAGCTCCTTGGTCTTCATGATGCTGTTTGTTCAGTAACGATCTCTAACAAACTCTGAGACCTTTACAGGACAGGTGAATTTATACTGAGATTAAATTGCAGACAGGTGGACCCTATTTACTAGTTATGTGACTTGGAAATGTGACCTGTGAAGGCAATTGGTCGCACCAGATCTTTGTTAGGGGTTTCACAGTAAAGGGGGTGAATACATATGCACTCAACACTTTTCAGATTTTTATTTGTAAATAATTTTGAAATCCATGTAATATTTCTCCCCACTTCCAAATGATGGACTATTTTGTGTTGGTCCATTACATAAAATCACAATGAAATAAATTTGAATCTGTGGTTATACCATGACAAAATGTAGAAAAGTCCAAGGGGGGTGAATACTTATGCAAGGCACTGTATACAGAGGTGAATGCAGAGTCTGGAATCTTCCATTGATATGCATATATCAAATCCTCCTTTCCATACTTCTTTGGACTATAGTTACTACTATGCCTTGTGGTGTTGAAATTAGCATAAAACCCAATGAACACATCAAATCTCGACCAATAAGATTCATCGGGCAGCGTAGTGACAACAACAATGAATGTTAAAAATTCCTTCAACCTCATGACAATGGTACAGTGTTTCTCTCTATGACTCTTGCACCTGTTGCTCCAATCATTTTAGGAGTAGTATCAAGCTCTTCACAATTAATGACTGATTCTGTGGCACCTGAATCTACCAAAAATGTTATGTCTTTACCACTTACTGTGATTGTGTGTTTTGGCAGTTGTTTATATGCATAATGTGAATATTAACCTTAAAAAAGTCCAATTATACCTGTAATTTACTTAAATGTACTTACCTTTTCTGTTAGAGTAGCTTGAGTACTCTCCTCTCTCACTTTTTCTGCTGAGACTAGTCTCCGTCCCAGCTACACCTCCAGTGTAAAATACTAGTTACTATATTATATTAATAGTTAGAATAATCATGAGCCCGACGTCAGAACTCAATATAGCAAGTGTGTTAATTTAATAAACACTCTGTATATTTATATTCTATATCCTTACAACTTCCACCCGAGTTAACCCAGTTAATAAATCAATCAATACAATTTTATTTGTATAGCCCATATTCACAAATCACAATTTGTCTCATAGGGCTTTAACAAGGTGTGATATCCTCTGCCCTTAACCCTCAACAAGAGTAAGGAGAAACTACTAAAAACCTTTTAACAGGGTAAAAAGAACGTAGAAACCTCAGAGAGTGCCACATGTGAGGGATCCCTCTCCCAGGACGGACAGAAGTGCAATAGATGTCATGTGTAAAGGAGAACATCAGCAAGATAAAGGTTTTAGCAGCATTGATAAGGGTAAACATTTTGAAGCATAACTGAAGGTCAATGAATTGATGGATTATTGTCAGTAATGGTCAAGTATCTGAGGAGAAATATTAAATATCAAGCAGTCTTGTTGTAATCATAGTCCATGGTAAGCAGCCACCAAGATCATGATCCACCATCAAGATCGGATGCCACTATAGTCCACAGTCATTGTCCACTGTTGCCATCAGGATCCACCATCAGCTGCCACCTCAATCGTGGTCCACCACCATTATCAGATGCCAACACGATACAGGATCCAACATTATTATCACGATCAGCCAGCACGATACAGAATCCGCCATACAGGATCCACCATGACGATCACGATCTCTTATACGCGATCCACAGATCATAATCCACGATGTGACCGCAGCTGCGGCCCTGGATCTGCGGACGATAAGGCAAAGGGACTCCGGGGAAGAAGTCAAGTCAGTAACATGTATTGATGAGATATTAATTTCTTTGATGTGATAAGGATGGAGAAGAGGAAGGAGAAGCTGGGAAGAGAAGCTCCGTGTGTCATGTGTCCCCCGACATTCTAGACCTATAGCAGCATAACTAAGAGCAGGTCCAAGACAGGCCTGGACCGGCTCTAACTATAAGCTTTATCGTAAAGGAAGGTTTTAAGTCTACTCTTAAACATACAGATGGTGTCTGCCTCCCGAACTGAAACTGTGAGATGATTCCACAGGAGAGGAGCTTGATAGCTGAAAGCTCTGGCTCCTAATCTACTTTTAGAGACTTTAGGGACGACAAGTAAGCCTGAATTCTGGGAGTGCAGTGCTCTAGTGGGTTGATAAGGTGATATCAGCTCTTTGAGGTATAATGGTGCCATATTATTAAGGGCCTTGAAGGTGAGGAGGAGAATTTTAAATTCTATTCTAGATTTAACCGGAAGCCAGTGTAGCGAAGCTAATACAGGAGAAATGTGGTCTCTTTTCTTGGTTCTTGTCAGGACACGTGCTGCAGCATTTTGGACAAGCTGCAGAGTCTTTAACGACTTACTGCTGGAACCTGTTAATAAGGAATTACAATAATCAAGTCTGGATGTAACAAAGGCGTGGACTAGTTTTTCTGCATCTTTTTGAGAAAGGACATGTCTGATTTTTGAAATTCAACGCAAGTGAAAGAAGGCGGCCCTAAAAATTTATTTTAAGTGAGAATCAAAGGACAAATCGGGATCGAAGATCACTCCCAAGTTCCTGACGATTTCATTGGAAGCAAGGGCAATGTCGTCTAGCGCAGCTATATCATTAGATAATGTATCTCTAAGGCAGGGGTGTCAAACATACGGCCCGCGGGCCGCATCCGGCCCGCCAGGGGGTCCAGCTCGGCCCGCCGGATGACTTTGCTAAGTGTGAAAATTACAGAAAGACATAAATTGCATTTCTATAAAAGTAGCTGCTATTCCTAATCAGTCCACTGGGGGTCGCACTGTATCAGTAAGAGCATGCCATAGACTGTAAAACAAGTAAAGAGTAAGAGTAGCGATTTACACTCCACAGAATGTCTCTTAAGAATATGGAGGTTTATGAGTACAAACGTTTTGTAATTTTTTTAATTGATCCAGTAATTGCTTCAAAAACAGCGTAAATGCAATGTCTGCTCCGGAGGCAGAAGCGCTCGCTGCTCGCTTTGTGACGCGTTTGACGTCAAACGCGTCACGAAGCGAGGGAATCTGCAGAGGAGAGCCCAGGCAGATAAACAGTGGGCTGATGTCTGAGTTTTTGGTCTTTATGTTTCTAGTTTATTGTAGAAAGACCTTAAAATAGGGTTTATCATCCAAAATTAATTAAAATTAAAATTAATTCATGTGTCTTGGAATTATACCAGGGAGCTAATTTACTATGTTTTACACGTTTCTTTTTTAGAGGCGCTATGGATTATAATGTTAATCGTAATGACTTTACAGAGCTATCGACAAGATGGTCAATCTCAGTGGAGCTAGGGTTTTTAAAGAATTCGTTGGTTGTATAGACGGATAATACGGGTTTAAATGTAATTGGAATTATTTCCTTAAATTTAGCTACAGCACTATTAGGTAGACATCTAGAAAAGGAGTTTTTTATTAGTGGCATATATTCTGATAATGAAAAATCAAAGGTTATTAAATTATGGTCTGATAGAATTGGATTATGTGGAAGTACTATTAGATGTTCAATTTTTACACCGTATGATAATACAAAGTCAAGTGTGTGGTTACAACAATGAGTAGGTTGGTGTACACACTGACTGAAACCAATAGTAGTCTAGTACTGAAATAAATGCTATGCTAAGGCTATCATTCTTATTGTCAACATGAATATTAAAGTCACCGACATTAATAATTTTATCGGTTTTAGGACTAGGTTTGAAAAAAACTCAGGGAATTCCTTTAAAAATTCTGAATAAGCCCCAGGGGCACGGTAAACTACAGCAAATATGATTGGCTTTTGGTATTTCTTGGATGGGTGTGGAAGACTAAGAACAAGACTTTCAAATGAGTTGTAGCTTAGTTTAGGTTTAAGCAGAGAAGTGTGTAGCACTGCAGCTCTGCTTCCTGGTCCCAAGTCTGGGTTGTCATTTTATCTTTTAACCTCACGTTTCTCAGGACTGAGTCGCCAATGACCAGAGTTTGCTTCTCAACGGGTGCGTCGTTGAGTGGAGAGAATCTGTTTGAAACGTGAGCTGGTGGGTCTTTAATCGTGGGCTTTTTAAAGATAGCACTATGCGCCCTCAGGAACCTGTCTCTCTGTCTACATTTGGAGCTGAAGGAGACAGGTATGTTTATGGAGTGTTCCGCTTCTAAGTGTCATTCCAACATTTAATGCATGTTACTGTGACTACTTTCTGAAAGAGCAATTACAGCTATAGTGTGTAAAGCACAAGTCTATACTGTAAGAAGTGTTAGAGTTATTGTTAAAGGGGACATATCATGCAAATTCCACTTTGTTAGTGCTTCTACACGTTAATTTGGGTATCTGGCATGTCTACCAACCCAAAAACTCTGGAAAAAAACCACTCGCGCGTTTTGTTATGGTTCCTCTAAGTCAGAAACATCATGCTTGAGTGACTGGAATGAGCTTCCTGTGTATTGTGTTGTCACAATACACTGGAAGTCTCCCTACATGGCCTTGGCCCACCCCCCCCCCCCCCCCCCCCCCCCCCCCCCACTCGTTACGCCGGGTTTACACCGGACGCGCAGCGCCGTTCTCAAGCGCGCAGCCGCCTGGCTGTTCACACGGGACGTGCATTTCTCCACGCTGGTCAGCCCCATAGACTGTATATATAAGGTCAGCCCGCGATTCTGCTTTCTCCGCTTGTTGTTGTACCCGTTGAATGTCGGGGTTCGGGGGTAAATGATGGTCTTCATAGCCCCCCCCCACCCCTCTCTTTCTCTCTCTGTCTGTCTGCTTGTGTGCTTGTAGTGGATGGGCAGAGGAGGACATTTAATTATGTGATTGGGAAAATTAAAACTCCAGGACAACAGAAGGGGAATACAAAGTATGGGATGCATATTTGATAATTTATATCATATAAAATATGTAATTTATATCGTTTAAAATCATGGGGGGAGAGGGGGGAGGGGGGAGCTGGCTCATTAGCATTTAAAGGAACAGGCACTCAAAACAGGTCACTCTGTGGAGGGCTGTTTTATACAGGGTAAAAAGGGTGCTGTTTGAAATGATCCTTGTGGTATTTTGACCAAAGTATGTTACAGACATTTCATTAAGACCCCAAGGAACCATATCAACTTGTGGTTAAATGGGCATACAATGTCCCCTTTAAGACAATGCGATGTAGTCGCGCCTGGCGATTCTACATCGCATTATCTGAGATGTAGTTTTCTTGTGGGATTTGTGTAGAGCAAATTTGAAGTGTATTGTTACTTTTCTAATGTTGTTTGTGAACCCACATTAAGTCATTGTGCTTACTCTGTGATGGCCAGACACATAGGTATATTTATTTTGTTTTGCATTTGTTTTACATTATTATTTTATGCTTGGTTGTTTGTACACGTAGAGTTATTGTGTTTACTCTGTAATGGGTTAGACATGTGAGGCAGGGCACATTTATGTTTATTTTGCATTTGGTTTACATTATTATTTCATGCATCCTTTACAGTAGTCTGAGAAGAGGATGTGAACTGATGCAGTCCCTGTCACATGTTGTATCATTACAGGTATGATTGTCAAAAATGAATCACTATACGATCGTTTCAATTGACAGGTTTTGTCTACAATGTATACATGTTTTGTTATACTCTGTCTGCATTTGGAGCTGAAGGAGACAGTAGTCTGAGAAGAGGATGTGAACTGATGCAGTCCCTGTCACATCAGATTCATTCAGTAAATGAGATCTAAAGAGAGTTGTGGTGTCGGAGTGATTTTGTGTTGTGTCGCAGACTCGCTACAAGAGCTTACCTGTCCTTGTTTATCTACCAGCTCACCTGAACACATTGACAAAACAACTCTGCAAACTAGAAGCAGAATATAAGAACTGGTTAAACCCATAAGACTCCATTGTCAAACACCCTCAGTGGTAGTAGCACCACTTTTTGCCTTCTTTGCCCTGTTTTGCTAACTGAGCACTCACACATTTATGGTCCAACTACAGCACTCTGTTTAGATGCCTGCCTGCTCTGTCTGTTTGGACTCATTGGAGCCCTTACCTGTCCTGGAAGCTGGAACCTGACATCAGCATACTTTCACACTCCAACTCATTGTAGGTTTTTAGATGAAACTCCTGAACCTTCATCTGCCTCGACTTCAATTTACTTTCCATCCATTCTTGAAACCTAATTTATCTTATGCTAAATACACAGGATTCTGTTTCCTGTGAAACACATTCACTTTCTAGCTGCATCAATCAATGGTTTGATATTAACAATGAATCAAATGATGTGTAAGAATCAGAGACACTGTACAATTGCTCAATGCATAGTTAGAAAAGTATACAGGTAAAATTGACTATAAAGAGCAATGTTTGTAGTCAATTTAGGGAGGAAGGAGGACATGTCTTTGGCACCCGTGGTGACACAATATTTAGGTTGTAGTGAATAAAAGCAGTAAGCAGAGGTTTTGGCCCACAATAATGGTGTTCAAATGTTTATATCATCATTGTAAGTGCACAATGGCTGTATTTGATCTGAGGCAATACTATCCTGTGGAAATTAACAATGTAGTGTTCTGCAGTTGAATAACATGTATATGTTGGTGTACTAACGGAAGGATCCAACATTAAGAGACCATGCTGGAGTCTCTCAGGAACACAGTGGACAAACTCTTAATGTCACAGTAATTAAAATATTTACCTCCATTTCCATTTGTGGTTTTGTGACAAGGACCTGTGATACTTTGTGAGGCAAGAATGGCAATTGTTACATTACTTTTCTATTGCAAAAAGGAAAAAAAGGAACATTTGTCACAGCTACTTTAAAACATTGCAGTAGCAGTAGCAGTGAATAATGGCTCAAGTGTCCAAGCTGGACAGACTGGTCACAATATCTACATGATCTGTCTTGAATTTAAGAGAAGTGAGTTGCTTTTGTCACCTTTGGGATTTGTAAAACTGTATAAAAGAGAGCTACTGTCAGGACACGTGTGTCCTTGTGGAGACGGATACAAATTTATTGCCTCCATGTAGTCAATAAATTCAGTCAGTTATTTCCAGAGATCGATGATGGTCAGTCAGTCAGTGGTACAGGCCACAGTGTGTATCCCCTGAGAAACAGTTTGGCAGTACATTCTATCACAGGCTACAGATTCTATATCCTCCTGTTACGTCCCCAACTTGGTCTAGGGGTAGGGGGAGTAACATATGACCAGATTAAAAGATGTCAAGAGTCAAGCAGGTCAGTTAAGGTTATTTATTGCCAACAACAGAAGCAAAATGACTTCAGGGAGAGCCTAACAAAATAACAAACAAAACGCATCCCTAACTAGAACCAAACATACTTCTGCCTAACAAAAAGATAAGTACAAAAGCTGAACCTCCCTGGCAGCACATAAAAAGGAGAAAACAATGTTGAAACCAAATGGCTACTCTCCCCTACAGCTTCATGGCCAAAAGTCTAGCAAAGAATCCCACAGCTAACAAAAGGCAGTTGAGGAACAACAAACAGTTCACTAGTACGAGTGGACACACAGCTCAATAAGTACTGTACTGTAGTTTGATGGGCCTGAATTAGAGTCTCAATAGCAGCCTTCTGTTCTTCAGAGAGGTGGGGAAGAAATGAAGACATCTCAGACAGTACCTAAGAGTTGAGCAGTCTGGGACATTGTCGACTCGCATCATGCAGTTCAAGACCATCCTCAACTTTGTCAAGTCTTTAACAATGAGGGGAGACGTTATCCTACAAAGAGGAATTGCTTCTGGGAAGTGTGTGGCAGTACACATTACTGTTAACAAAAACTCATTACCAGACTTTGTTTTAGGTAACGGGCCAAGACAGTCTACAATCACATGCTCGAATGGTTCACCGAGGGCTGATACAGGGTAGAGAGGAGCAGAGGGAACGATTTGATTTTCCTGCAATCTGACTGATTTTGCAGGTATGACAGAACTGCGCCACATCCCCTTTTAAACCAGGCCAGAAGAAGTGTCTAAGGACTCTAATGTAGGTTCTTGTAATACCCAAATGTCCGGACAATGGGTGATCATGTGCAAGAGACAGTACCTGCTTTCGATAAGCAGAAGGGACAACAATCTGAACCACCATGCTCCAATCACCAGTTAAGTCATCCTCTGCACTTACTGACTTAGCTGTATGTGGAGTCCGTTTCTGCATCAAGACCCCATCCTCAAAAAGTATGGACACAAACAGCTTTCACGTTCTCCTGATTTAGACATGGACAAAAAGCCTTTAGTAAGAGAGAGGTCTGATTTTTGAGCAATAACAAGTGCCTCACGTGTTATAGGGAGCTTTAAGGCAGCCATCTTAGGCGCATCCTCATCTCGAAATGCAACGAACCCTGGTCAACCCTCTACTCATAACCAGATTATAAAGTCCTACTATGCGGTAGTATTGTTAGTATTGGTTTAAGTTCTATTGTTTTCTCTGTCATTCGCCTGAGTACTTACACTCTTTTCTGTCTCTGTTTGCATCAGATGCCAATTCTTCCGCCGATTAGTTTGCATCCTGCTTCCTTCCTGCCTTCTGCCAATCACTCTGTGGAAGCCCTCCTGGCTTCATCTCCTTCAATGCTGCTTTGCTCTTTATACACCACACACCACATTACGTCAAGCACAGCGACCATGCCAGAGACTCCTTATGTCAATCATCATAGAATAAATCTGAGGAAACTTCACATTAAACTTTAATTTACTGACTTTGTTGTCTTAGTGGTGCGTTTGGATTCAGTTTCTGCTCACTATATATCAAAAGGACTCCGGGGTTACTAATGCGTATTGATTAGACATTAAAGGGATAGTTCACCCAAAAATGGAAATTCAGTCATTATCCACTTACCACTATGCCTATGGAGGGGACATTGAGGCTAAAAACAGCCTAAATAGGTGGAAAAGGCAGTCCGTGAAATGTAAATAATTTAAATTTTAAATATGAATCAAAGGACAAGTGTGAATCAATGATAACTTCAAGACTTCTGGTGGTTTTCCGGGAGGCAAGGGCGATGTCATCCAAAGTAGCTATATCATTAGATAATGCATCTCTGAGGTGTTTAGTAAAGAGAATTAGAACTTCTGATTTGTCTATAGTGAGTATAATAAGAGAAAATTGTGGGTCATACTAGTTTTTATGTCCTTAAAAAACTATTTTCACCAAGGTAATATTTATTATGGGTCTGTTGTGCTTAATCTAAATGCTGTACACTGTATTTCTGCCTGTCTCTTTGGTTCCTCACCAGTTGTTGAGCCGTCAGAAAAGCCTCCTTGGTGTTCACAAAATGTGAATGAAAATATCAATTATATTAGAATATATCCAGCCATCCATATATATGTGTTTGAGTATATGTGTTAATATGGCAAACATGGGCCTTAAGCTCATCTTTAATGTCAATAGTAGGCCGCATAATTTATATTTATTAATTCTCTAACTAACTATTGATTGCTGTTTAGACATAAAATAATATATATGTATTTGTCAGTAGATATTTACAGAAAAGTGTATTGAATCTCTTCTCTTCTGCAATCATAACTGCTTCTACCTGTGTGTACACGCATATCAGGTAAGGATCATATTTCAAAAATGTCTCTGTGTGGGCGTGACCCAACCCAAAGGAGAAAAAAAAGACAGAAACCCATATACCTATTTCCTAATCTAAAGGGCAGTGCATTTGCTTCCCAGATGGACACCTACACCAAAACAGGGAAGGTTTACCTCCAACCATACAAAACTGGCAAAGTGAGTATGGACATATGATCATACATTCTGCTGTTTTGCCTTCTTGTTTTAGTGAGCACTTGAGTCACATATTTGCAGTTGAGCATACAGTTGTTTTCTTGTATTGCTTGGTAATTATTCTGTGTATGGATCACAGTAAAATAAAGGCATACGTCTTTACGAGATAATATACTATCCTACAAGCTAATAATACACTATGGCTCTGTGCCTTCTGCACAGTACCTAACAAGTGACATTCACAACCAGTTTTATTCAGTTTCAACTGTTTGCTAATGGAATGAGACATGAGCCATAGCTTGGGATCAATTGTTCTTTGTTCTGCACAAATGAGAAACGGGCGCAAGAATCCAAAGGAACATGTTGAAACACAACAGTTTCTACAAAACACATTCCTGTGAAGTACTAACAGGTAGTATGCACCTATGCTGTGTGCTACTGCTTCTGCACTGAAGTACACATTTAACTTTAACCTTTAACCGCGATTAGTATAGATAAGTTTGAAATACAAAGAGTCCATTACTAATCACTGTTAACTGCACTGTAAAACTTACTTTTCCATTATCTCATGCTGATGCTCTTCTGTACCTGTATATATGGACAACAGAGAAAGGATGTTTACCTCTTTTTATCAAATTTGGAAGGATTGAAACTGCTTTCATGAAGACAATATTTAGCGTGAGCATGTTGCAGGTGTGTGGGAATGGAAGGGGGGTGTTATGAAGGAAAGGTGGAGAAAAGTATAGAGGACTACCATATGTAATGTGTGTACAACATTTTTGAATTACTGCAAAGTCAGACCGCCCTGAACTGTCCTAACCAGTTTCTGATTACTCTGTCATTACCAATCATTAACCATTCATCTCTTTCTTCTCAGAACTGGAAGCCAGTGTTGTTGTCTCTGTTTGCCTCCACCAGTAGAGAAGTGGGTCGACTGGAGATCCAGAATATGGGAGGTACAGCAACCTTACAGTGTCTACTTCTACAACTATTTGTCTTGGTGTGATGTTTCACTTTATTGCTAGGTTGGTCTTATATTGGAGGGTTTGGCCATACATGGTTATAGTTCAGTGTTGTAATAGACACACAGTCAGGTGATGTCAGGTGACATGTTGTAACAGAAACCTGTAGCCTCAGTCTGGTCCCAGTGGTTCATTCTCTCCTCCTCCTCACTGCTGCAGCTCCAGGACTTCCCCCTCTTCTCTTGCTCAACTCAGTACAGCTGTCAGCTGTTTCAGTGCGTAAACCGAGAAGGCATGTGTCTCCTGCTAACACCGTCTCCCTGTTATCATGCTAAACGACTCTGTTGGCTAACGTTAGCTACCATTAGCATTTTTAGCCCGCATTAGCATTCAGCTAATTCAGCTACCAAACGTCAGTAATAAAGCACTACCACAGCGTGGTAACATATTTTCTACATGTAAACTATCAACTACTGTTTACATACGAAATACACAGGTGACATTAGTAAATATATTGATCTATAGACTCCTCCTCACTGGAGAGAAGACAGCTCAGTGAGGTCGTCTGGCGTTTTAACGCATGAGGGCCACCGTAGCCCTCCTCACGCTCAGGAATGGAGGGGGAGTGATGAGCACTCAGTTTGAGACGATGTTGCCTGCCCTTTACACACTGAACCTTAAACCCTAAAGGTCCTTCGCCACTGGTAATCACAAGCATAAGGTTTCTACATCCGTAACAACCTCAACGATATCCATCAAGCCCAAAGTCAACTCCACTCAATTTATATCTGACTTTTGGGGGTCCAACATCAGCTGGCGGAAATGTGCCTGAGACGGAATCCCCACACTGAGTATCTATCCGCCCAGTCCACAGCATATCCTCACAGACAAGCCCAACAGGGCCTTTTTTCATCCATCTTCGTCCTTGCCCTTCACATCCATTAATCCATCTGCAAAATCTAATACAGCCTGAATTTCCATTAAAAGATTCAAGGGTGGGTTTGTGTATTCTTGGATGATATTTTCTCTCTTGGAAATTAGGTCGTTACTGTCACGGCTCAGGCTGTTCCTCTAGTGCAGAGGTCACTAACAGGCGGGCCGTGGTCCGAGTCCGGACCCAGAAGCCGTCCCGTACGGACCCGGACCTACAGCCAAAACAGAAGGTTATGATTTAAAACCTGACGGGGCGCTTCTATTTGTAACCGGTGCAGCTTTTGTAGTCTTTACGGTAGTGGTTTAGCGGATGAGGAAACGCACAGACCAATTGCATGCGAGTTAAGCCATCCCACGTGATACTACTCAGCCAATCAAGTCTGTGCATTCCAGGCGGTAAACATTGCGACTCTACAGTGCAGACAGATGAGAGAGTTAGAGGCAAGTTACACATGAAAAGACGGTAGAAAGAAAAAGAAAGATAGAGATACAGGTAGAGAAAACAAAGGGAGAGAAACAGAGGAGTGAGATGGAGAAAGTGGAGAAACAGGAGTGAGACGGAGAAAGGGAGAGAAACAGGAGTGAGACGGAGAAAGGGAGAGAAACAGACGAACAAAGTGGGGGAGTGGGATATAAGAGGGGAAGAAAGTGATTCTAAAACTGTTCAATTGTTAAGATGTGTTGAGATTTATTATCTGTAAAATTGGTTGAGACTTTTGAGTCAAGATGTGAAACAGAAAAAGGGAAATTCAAGCTTTTGCTCCCTTTATTTTATTTTTCTGAAGTTAAGCCCTTTATTTGAACATGCACAATTTTCACATTTTATTTATTTTCTCTTATTTTGAAATGCAGCCCTACTTTTATTTAGTTAATGAGAGAACATTATACATATCTGCAATCATACATATATGTTCAGTTCTTTGTTACGTGACAATAAATATTGTCCAAAAGTTTTTGAATCGTACTGAATTCATTTGATTTGACAGTCAGGTATTTAGTACATGCAGATGTTGATACAACTACTAGGCTACTTAAATATATATCACACCAAATAGTTAGACATTATGATCTTCCGGACCTTTGCTTCCAGAAATTTTCTCTAACTGGATCTCTTTAAATTTTAGTTGAATACCCCTGCTCTATAGTGTTTCCCCCTTTTCTCTCTGCTCCCCTCCTGTTCGCCTCCTCCCCTGTGTTGCATGTGAGTATGTGTGTGAGTGCGGCAGTCCTGGCCCTTGGCGTGAGTCCAACACCTGGTAACTCGTAAATCCTCCTCATGTTTTTTCTATTTTTGCCTCAGGATCGCCAGAGCCAACCTGCCTGCCTTATCTCCAGCTCACTGGATCACAGGCTCAGTCTCAGCCAGCACCAAGCTTGTTACCTGCCTGCCTCTGCACTTTATTAAAATACTTTTTTGCTCAATCACAAACCAATCCATCTATGTGTCAGCTTTTGGGTCCAGATCAAAAACAAACCCTCTCAGTTACAATGGAATCGATCTGATTGTTTTAGTTAAGTCTGGATGGGTTTGTAGTTGAACCTGGCTGACCTGTCTCTGTGTGTCTGTCATTTATCCCCCAGGTGGTGGTGCAGAAGTGGATCATGGCACCGCAGTCAGGAGACACCACCAGCCTCTTGGGAAGAAAAAGCTGAAGGTGGTTCAACTGTCCAAGCTGATCAGTGTTGTCAGACTGCCTTCAAACGCTGAGGCCTGCCCCATGGTGAGGTCATAATCTTTACATATTTATAGTCCGTTTACAATCGTTCCATGTAGCAATAATGGTTAAAATAAATACTACAAGATCCTATTTTTGCTGCTTGCAGGAGAACATGTCTGCATTTTGTGTGGAAACACAGGATAGAACATTGGTGTTTGCTGCACTCAAAGACGACTGTGTGGACTGGGTCAAAAAACTGTGTCACAGCATGTTTCAGGTGAGATGAAACAGAAATGTTTTTGTCACATTGTCACATTGTGACAATTGTCTTAAACCTGAGTTATTCTAGAAAAAAACTGGAAAAAAGAAGGCAGCATACCTATTTTGTTTCTGTGGACTACAAAATAAATTAAATTATATAATTATACATTAATAGCACCAAATCACAATATACATTATCTCAAGGCACTCTACATAGTAAGGTCGAGGCCTTAAAAATTGTAGAGAAACCCAACAGTTACCACAATGAGCAAGCACTTTGGCGACTGTGGAGAGAAAAAACTCCCTCATTAACTGGAAGAAACCTCTAGCAGAACCAGACTCAATGTGGGTGGCTATACAGCAGAAAAATAGGGAAGAGAGGAGAGGTGGGTGGCAAAGAGGGGAGAGAATTCTGAGACACTTGGCCCTCCATATTGTAGTATAATATCAGTTTGTATACAATGCCTGGTGTACATGCATTATGTTCTCTCAGGGAGGAGGTCGCTCAGGCTCAAATCAGCTTCATTTGGAGGAGAACCAGATATATGCCTCATCAGATGAAGGTAAATCTTCTACTTCATTGGTTTTCCTCTCTTTTTTCCCCACCATTTGATTAACTGTATGAAGCTAAATTCATGCCAAAACAAACTAAACAAGTTTTACAAATTCCCTACAATTCACTTGCAAACACAATGTGGTTTGCAAAAACAAAACCCCAATCAGATACGAATGCATTTTGTTTCGGAAATACAAAACGCATCTGACAAACAAATACACTGCATATTTCCAACAAATAATGCTTCAGAAACAGAACATAAAAGCACAGAAAAATGATTTCCACAAGTTACAAAACTTTTTTTTTTACAAGTACAGAAAATGCTGCTCTGGGCCGTTTCAAAATGTACTGTAAACATCTGTATACGGGAAAACTCAAAATTTAGAGGTGGCTGGTTTGACTACGGAGAGACAAACAACAGCTGGTTTTACCGCAGTGTTGACTCATGCACATCACTCATTTGATGATAACAATAACAAACATTTTTATAGCGCCTTTCAAGGGACCAAAGGACAGTTTACATATTTGAGGGAGAAGGACATATTTAAGGTGACACAAAAACACAAGGACAGATAGCATCACACCAGGTCACATATTTAGTGTTTTTAGCTTACACTGCCAGAAAGCCATCATTCTCTCTTCCACAATGACTGATCGGGGTTGCATTCAACTGGGAAAATCCTCAGATTGACACAATGGGGAAAAATCATGACAAAAGTCTTTTTTGTGTTGTACTTGTAGAATATAATTTTTTTGTCTTAACGGGATATATTTTTTGTACTTTATTTTTCTACATGTAGGAGACATTTTTTGTAACTTGTGGAATAATTTTTTTTGGACTTTGCGGAAGACTATTTGTTCCTGAAGATTATATATCAGAAATATTTAGTGTATTTGTTTGTCAGGTGTATTTTGTATTTGCGAAACAAAATGCATTAGTTTGTTAATGGTGTTTTGTATTTGCAAACCATATTGTGTTTGCAAGTGAATCGTAGGGAATACGTAAAATATGTTTTGTTTGTTTATTAAGTTTTGGCGCTCAATAACTTTCTGTGTTGTTGTTATTTTTGCATTTCTCTTGTTGTGGGATAAGTCATAAGTAAAAGAAAATGTGTATACTTTTATTTAAGTGGTGTTTCACAGCACTTAACACAGGTGTGTTTTGTCTGAAGGGGTTAGAGACTGGTTTGTCTCTTGCCTCACTCCTGCTACCAATTATCAATTAATGGAATTGTGCAAATGCATCGCAGTGCACATACAGAGGACAGACACCAAACCAGGCCCCATCATAAAAACATGGCTCCATAATGCCACTAGTGATTTACTTAGAGGCCCGAACCTTGCAAAGAAATTGTGCAATCTTACTGTCTTAACACCTAAAAATTCTTCTTTATTCCTGAAGGATCATTTTGAAAAATGATTACTTATTTTATGTGCATAGTTATAACAGAGAATATTCTCCTGCTTTGCAGAATTCTGGGTTATAGTTCAGAGGACGGATGCAGCAACACGTTGTGGTCTACAGGGGTTCGCCTGGCTGCAGGTGGGACAGGAGGCACTGCAGCTGAGAGAAACACAGAGAAAGAAACTTGTCAGGGAGTGGCCTTATGAACTGCTGAGACGATATGGAAAAGATAAGGTATCATAAACAATCATAATGTCTCCATTTACTGTTCACAATTAATTATTACCGGAGTGTTTCATTGTATTTCTTTTTTAAGTGCTGCTGGTCAGAACATGCTTTATGTTCTTCTTTGTCTTCTCCCACCAGCTGGCTTTAACCATTGAAGCAGGGAGACGCTGTGACTCTGGTCCTGGAACATTCACCTTCGAGACACCGCAGGCTGAGAAAATATTTTTCCTGATCCAGAGCACCATCAACCGAAAGACTTTAGCTATTACAACAGGTAACCAAAATCAAGAGGGTAAGAGAGTTATCACAACATACAAACAGACCAATTCCCCTCTCCCCAAAATACCTGATATGACCGGTATGGCTATTGTGGAGAGGGACCTGAGGACAGAGGAGGGGAAATGTGGAGCTTCTGAAGAGAGTATTCGTATTCAAGGAGAACTGGTTTCACAATCAGAATGTGTATCAGCACAGCCAGCTCCTATCACTCTCATGCCTCTGCCATTGGTTCCCACAAATGACAGCCACTCTGGAGGTCATCAAAGTTGCCAATCAGACCCTGTATATGCTAACCCAGCAGAATGCATTCAGTCTGTATCAAAACTACAACTGTCCTTGGCTCTGTATGTGGACCCTGCAGTTGTTCTTCCACTCAAACCCCCCACTTCAAGAGCAACTGTTGCTCCCCTTCCTAGCTCCTCAACGTCACATCCTTGCTTTGACACGGACTACCCAGATTCAGTCTACTCAGAGGTTTATGACAGAGTTGGTCCAGTCCAGAGTAAACATCTCATCTTCCACAGCAAAGAAAAAACTAAGTGTTTTACAGATGATGACCCCATTTATACTGAGCCTTTGAATGAGAAGGAGAAGGTCTTCCATAATACTGAAAACACACATGACCCATTTGCCCACCTGTATGCTCAAGTCTGCAAGTCATCTTGTCCCTCAACATCCTCTAACACCACCCCTCCCTGCTCTGCTCCCTCTTTTTCTGTTTCTGGCAACACATCAGAAACAAATGACATGGACAATTGATGATGTCATCATTTAGGTTATCATTTTCTGACTTAATATTAACATATCAAAAAATGTCATGATAAGTGAGTGACATGACATGTCCTTACTGGTCTTATCATTATCATTCTCATTAAGTGACCATAACCTTTTCTGTTTTTGTGATAACAATTATATTAGCAGACCTCTTGTAATGGTAATGCTACATTTACAGATTTTAAGAAATGCACAAAGATGATAACACATCCTGAGTAAACAAAGACAATTTACAAATATTTTGTGAAAAAAAGTACATATCATATTTAAGCTGACTGAAATTCTAACACATGATTTTATGTTACATTTATTACATGTTACACATGCAACAAAATTGTTGTTTTTAAAGTTAATACATGTATAGCTGTTTGTAAATAAAGGAAACCAAAGAGGTATTGTTATTTTAGTATCTTTTAGTGTTTTGCATCGTAAGTTCTCATGTTTTTCTGATCATAGTAGCATGTACCACTGACACATGTAACAGAATTTTCTTTTTTAAATAGACATTAATTCAACCATTCAACTTCATCATTTGATCATCAGAATGATTTCACATAAATGGTACCAGGTCTTCGATTAATACTGTATGTTATTAAGACAAAATGTTAGAAGTTGCCAAATCCCTTAACCATTCTCATTAAGAATAATGGATGTTGGATAAGAATGGTAAGCATGAGTCCATTTGTGTCAATTTTAATACTCTCAGGGAAGTAGTATGAGTATAGTACATGTCTGACAGGCTATTTTGCTTGTGAATGCATGAGTAACATGCTTGTCCTTATAGATATTTAGAGTTGTAGAATTATACCCTTACACCTGCAACTTGATTATTTTTAGGAAAGTCAGAAACCTCTAGTAAGGATATTTATATTTACTTATGTCAAGGAGTTTATGTTTTCGTTAATGTTTGTCTTTCTGGTTGACTGTTAGCAGGGTTACACATAAACTACTGAATACATTTTCTTGAAACTTGGTGGAAGGGTACGTGCCAAGGAAGAACCCATTTACAACTTTTTAGATTTTCACCAATCTGTGTGTGTGTGTGTGTGTGTGTATTCTAAACTGGTAGTATTTGTGCTGGCATGTTGTCATAGATAATGTTTTTTTCAATATTCATGTTGCAGTGTGACAGTGCTTTTAAGTGAAATGAAGACAAAAACTCACAATAATACACAAGTGTATTATTTTGTTTTATTTATATATGCAAGCAAGTTAATGTCTTTACAAATAAAAAAGACACTGTCTGCCCAAGCTGTTGGCACAGATATGTACAAAATTGAAGGAGTAAAGAAGATAAAGTCTGCTACTAAACAACCAGAGTGAAGTACAAAAAGTCTTGAATATCATGGAGAGACAAAAAAACTCTACTCCCTATGTCCAAAATGTCCAAACTGACATAATGCAACAATGGAAAACATGATGATCAATATAAGGTCACAGACCACGGCATCATCGACTTTTAGATTTGTGATTCAGTTCACGATGAACAAGAAAGGACTTTGTTCAGGCTAAGAGAATCTGACTTTTCATCCTGTGATAAGCAGCTGAGCTGTTGTTGCACAGAAGGTCAGATTTTGTGTGCTTTATCTCACTGACATGGGCAGTTTTTCTGAATCAAATGGATTTGTGGTCAGGATCATGGAATGTTTAAGTTGGTCCATTCTCAGCTGTGGTCAGCAGGTAGACAAGAAAGCCTCAGGATTAGTACATGTCAATACACATATTCATCTTTACAAAGAGACGTGGACTACAGAGTTAAGGACAAAGAAATTAAGAAAATAAGAGCAGCTCACATTCTCTTACTGGATTAAACAGTAGCTGAATCTTCTTTTGCCTGTTCAAACAGTAAATCATTTAGGCCACAGTGACACCTTCTGGTAAAGATCACTCTGTGTTCTGCTCAAACTGCTTAAGTAAATATTTTTTTGTTAAATTTACTGGAACTAGCTTGAATGATAATTTTTGCCTCATTAACGTCTGTTACATAAAGTGCTCTGGATATTTGAGCTGTGCTGACTACGCTTGTTGCTTATTATTTGAAGCTGTTACTTATGCATCAGTGACTCTTTTATAAACATGCAATGTCAAAGCACATCAGCACAGAAAATCAGACGAGTCACGGTCAAAGTCAAATATAGTCACAAAAATCGGAGGCGGACACAAGCAACTGTGGTGAGACAGTAGCCTTTATGCCCAGAAAGAGGAAGAGGATGTGAGCAGAGGTGAGTAAAGATTCAAGAGTTTATTGTCATAAAGGATAATGGGTGGCCAGAGCAATACATTACACCATGTTTGCAAATCTGTTTTATTAGCATAAACAATAACAACGTGATCATATCACTTAGGACTTGCAATAATAGATGATTCATGCATTTGTATGCCAGCGATTTATGTGTATAGATTTCTGGCAAACTGCTACAATATATTGCTCTGGTGGAAAACAAAGGAATAAGCAAGCAAGCTTAGCAACACCATTATCAAGAGGAAACAGCAAAACTTCACACTGAAAAGTTTGAAACAAAAAACAGCAGAACAGTGCCAGTGGGAAATATTAATATTTTTGTTTTAATCATTAAAATTATGACCATTGAATGCATAACCATGCCACAAACAACAACTAGATTTTCTTTCTTTTTTTTTTCAATCTAGTACAATATTATCTTCTTTATTATGTATGCATTCATTTTCATTGTTATTTCTTCAGGTTATTACCAATGCTGCAATACTACACACAGGTCCCACAGTGGACCACAATGCACTTACACACCAAGAACGAGAGAGAGAGAGAGAGAGAGAGAGAGAGAGAGAGAGAGAGAGAGAGAGAGAGAGAGAGAGAGAGAGAGCTCACAATGGTCAATAAGTGCACAAAAAACATTATTTTCTTTTACCTGATGTTAAAAACACTGACATGACATCCATTGTCAGGCAATTAAATGAAAAAATACTGTTACTGTAAAACTAGACCCTTAAAAATACTGACTGTACGCAGCCAAGAAACCCCTGAACAGGCCACGAGTCTGAAGGAGTAGTATTCTATACTGATGGTACACATTTTTTCAATTTGTTTGTGTCACATGCAACTGCATTTACACAACACAAAGAAATATATTTGAAGTCTGTTGTATCACTTTCATACTGGAAGAAATTTGATTCCATGTGGTTTGTAAAAAATGACTTCAGTGCCTTTTTGGACACTGAAATGTGTTTTGGATGTTTTGTTGACTTTCTGTCTCTATGAAAACTAACAGGTTCATCAGTATTTAACAGACAAATGTTAGATTCTATCTAGTCTATTCATGATACTGAACTGTTATCCTTTTAGTAATTATTGTGAAAATAAACTGAAATTGTATCAGAGCCATACTGTGAAGGGCCATCTATTTTATTTCAGCTAATATACTTAGCTGAAATAATATACCATAAGAAAATCATCTCGCAGAGGCCCAGAACTTGATAATCTGCAGCACACCCACCATTTTCTGTGTAAATAGTTTTTCATGTACAGCTTCTGCTGTGTTGCCCAGGAAGCAAATACAATTCCTGTGTGTGTTAATGCAGCTTTCGTAGAAAGAAGAAGCTCAGGACATTGGCAACGAATCACCCCCCCTCCAGACTCCGGACCAGCAGGAGATCATTATCTTGACCTCTCCCCTCAACTGTTGCACATATATGTATATCTTTATACAGAGTCAATTTGGGTATAGTGCTTGATACTGCACATAAAAAAAATGAAAAAACACATTTATATTTCTAATTAAATGGTTTCACATTTAAAACGTTTCAGAGATTAAAAGTTGATAGTAAAATAGTGAAATGATATTGGTAAAGAAAGAATTATGGCTCAGAGTAATGTCATGGTGTAGTGCATCTGTGTGTATGTGTGCTGGTATATTCATCAAATTAAACCAGTCATCACCATCTTCATCATTCGTTCAGGAATCATTCTGCAGACACAATGAATAATCTCTCAATCATCTCTACTGGCAGATAGAGAATCACCTCTTTCCTTCACAGCTACAACCAGGACAACACATACAATCATCTTATTCTAATGGCTGGGTCAATTCAATTTTATATTGAATACAAATGTAACCCCTGCAAAAAGTTTTTTTGATACATTTTCTAATCTCACTTTTGCGCTTACAAAAAAATGTATCCCTCCAGAAGGACCAATATAATAAAGTTTTGGTATCATAACTAAAGGTTGAAACAAGTCTAAGTGTAATTTCAAAACAATATTCCAGTTAGAACTATGACAGTTTTAAAAATCCAATCTTTGCAGATTGATAGAAAATCCATGAAGGTATGCTCATCCAGAAGTAATACAGTGTATAGCCTAATCTGGAAACCACAAACTTATCATATAAAGTGTTCCTAATTAAGAATCATTCATTTTGGACTTCATTACCAACAATACTACTCCAATGGAGTCCCTGTAGCTACTGCTGAGTTCATCTCCTTCTACCTGTTCCCACCACTGCATACTGTCACATCCATTTTGGTATCAAACCGACTTCTGAAACTCAACCAAACTCCTCACATGTTGGTACAAAAAGCTGCTCCTGAAAATGCTTTTTGGAAAGATCCTCTATCTTTAAACCCAAACATGCTGAGACCAAAAACCGTAGTAAATAGTAAAGCCACAACCAAGACACCACCCAGAAGTCACAGTAACCATCTGTTCAGTTCACCAGTGTTTGTCACATTAGCATCAGTGATGTTTGAAAAATTAAATGACAAGTACATTTTGTTTAGATTAGGGCTCAATTAAAGAAAGGAAAATAACAGGGCCTCTTGCAGAACCACTGAAATGAAAAATCGTTACATGAAAATGTAAAAGTGATAAAAGCCCAATCTCCGCACAACTGCCACTTTTAAATACCCCCATGCCAAAATTACACAATGCCGATTAAAATGTGGCAAAACCCAAAAAGTGAGAAAAAGACATTATTCAACAAAGTGATGAAAATAGTACACATTTCAAAAAACCTTGTGCTGTTATGATGTGCTGTTTCTGAGGACAATTCCCAAGTTTATACAAACTGGGGATGAAAGGGAGGGAGCACGCAAAGCCTGAATGGCCTCTTTGAAATTCTTTAACTTTTACTCTGATGACAGAAGCCTTAACATTAAGAGAATTAGAATTGATTCATGATCATCAGAGTACTTTATCAGTCCATAATTTGTCTAATTATCATTATTACAATAACCCACCTGCTTAAACATTTCAAGAATTTAATTTCAAGAATTAACTACTTGTGTGACATGCTGTCTTCAGTATGTGTAACAAGTATGCAGAACAATTATTGTATGTGGGCTCAAGATGAGGAGGTGACACATAGGAGAAAGTGGTTAGGTTGGATGAAAAAGTAGGGAAAAGGGAGAAGGGTAGGAAAAATTAGCATCCTATTTGTAACCAGGGGGTACATGCTTCCTCAAGGCCCACACTTCTCTGCAATACCAGTCATCATTTAGTGGTGCGACACAGCATGACACCACCATACAACATTACCTGCACAACACCGACCATTCAGCCACATCTATGTGCGTGTATGTGTGAGAGAGAGAGAGAGAGAAAGAGAGAGAGTGATAACGTGTATGGTGTACGGCAAGTACAAGGCTGTTGAGCAGGAGTGGCTCCCATATTATATGATGAGCTCATTGATACCAGACTCATGCACATATCTGCTGTAGATAGTTGGCCTTTGTGTGTTATGCTAACAGCTCGTTACATTTCTATGATATGTTTCTGTGACAGCTGTTTTGCATGCTGAGCAATGGTGTAGTTTGCTGCCACAACTAATGAGCAACCTTTCACTAAAATATTTGCTATCTTTAAATAATAGTAAAAAAAAAAAGGCAAATTCAAACTCAGGATAATTTAATACGACTATTCAGGAAAACAGGGACCAAATTCAAAGTGTAACATTTTTTTTATTCTTCTCCTCCTCATTTTTGTTTTTTCTTTTGTGTTGAAAATATACATGGAGCAAACTCACATGGTGTTAGCACAGACCCCCAGAGCCAATGATCTACTGCTGACATGAGGATGATATTGGTATTAGTGTATAGTCATAATTTGTTTGTTAATGTCTGCCAACTTGTTTCTGTATCTGTGTCTGAACACATGTTTTTGTTGTCTTTTTCACCTATGTATATATTATTTATCTCTGATTGACTTAGGCTTGTATCATGCCCTTTGTGTCTGTGTGTGTGTGAGTGCCTGTGTGCGCATGCATCATCATCAGTGTGTCTGACAGGGATGTTTATGTGTAGGCATTAAGGCGTTCTTTGGAGCGTGTGGAGTGGATGTCATGCAGCTCCTGTTCCTCCTTCGACTTGATGTCCTCGTACTTCTGCATCCGGCTGGCGTCCTTCAGGTAGCCCCAGTTAGCAGCTAGAGCCATCAGGAAATGGACCTGAGACGAAGAGTCAGGGTAAACCTTAAAAATAGTACAAATGGAGCAAACCAGGTGCACTACATACACTTTACAACAGTGCAAACAGACATCAGCCGTTTGTATGGGGCAACCATTGTAGCCTATTGGTAGAGGCAACTACCATTGAACTTCAACCTGAATTATTTTTAATAGCTGCAGATGAATAATAGCCTTCATAGCTAAATATGGCACATTTACATTTTGGAGACATGAGACTGCAGTTCTGGTTTGGTCTGTGGAACTTGACATCACACTCAACAATGTAAATTAAAAATATCTTGAAACCCAGTGTAGATTAAACCATCCTTGGTCGACGCTGTGTTTACAACTTGTTTATGCTGCCCACAAAAGGCCACAAGCCTGTAAGTGCAGGTTAAAATTGGAATTAAATAGAAATAGAATATATGATCTTTGTCTATTTTCTAACTTATATTCTCAAAAGCAGCGTGGGATGAATGCAGGAAAATCTAAGCAGGAATAAGCAGGTAGAGAAAATTAATGCATAATGAATGTTGTATGCATGTGGTTTTGTGGGGTATATCTGACAGGACTGATCCTTTCCACACCTCAGATATCTGAACAGCATGCTGACTCATCTTCTGTATCACTGCACACATACAAGTTTAGATTTGCTCTGCCCTTCTCTCTCAGTCTCTCTCTAGGTGGAGAGGCCTTTCTATTATTTTTTACTTCTAATGATAAGACAGATAATGTGTGTTCATTTGTTTCCTACTGTAAGCTTTACCCACAAGTTGGAGGGCATACCAGTCAGTGCCAATAAGTACTGATTCTCACCATGGCAATGACAGCAGCTCCTGCTCCTGCCAGTGCGCAAACAAACAGATGGAATGTCAAGTCCAGCTGCAAAACACACAATACAGCTGTCATTTCAAATGTAAATTAATTTGAGTTTGAGAAGTCACAAACCATGATATTTTCATCTAAATTACATCAAATATAAAGCTAGAGGAAAGAGAAAACAGCATGATCCTGCCTGATTATCTCCCAGTGTTCTCTTACCTCATTAGATTCACACATCTTGGAGAACTTTTCAGATCCTGTACACACCTTCCTCTCCTCAGAGATGGTCACTGCTCCTTAAGAAAAGAAAAAGAGAAAAACTATATCATCAGCACAAACTGTGACCATCTCTCCTCAAGGATGGTCACAGCTACTTAACAATAAACAATATATAATTGGCACAAACTGTCTATTTGCTTCATGCATCCATCTTTGACATTAAAGGGATAGTTCACAAAGAAATTTAAATTCAATCATTATCTACTCACCCTTATGCAGATGGAGGGGTGGGTGAAGTGTTTGAGTCCACAAAACACTGTTGGAGTTTCAGGGGTAAACAGTGTTGCAGCCAAATCCAATACAATTGAAGACATTAGTTACCTATCTTCAGACATAATAAAACAGGAAAAAGATAACATGCCTCCATACTGCTCGTTTTGTGTCATTAAAGTGTCCGTAAGCCTACATTCATATTCAACTCGAAATGAGGTCATTTTAAGCTTGTTTTAAGCTTAAAAGTCCACCAGAAGTGGCTAAAGTAGCAGACGTTAGCATTTCTGACGGTATGACTGAATGCAGCTCGTAGGAAGATATCAGAGGATTAAAACTTTGTGTAAATGAGGCCATTTCAAGTCGAATTCAAATGTCGGGGCTTCCGGACACTCATATGACACCACACGAGGAGTATGGAGGCATGGTTTTTTTCTGTTGTTTTTTTTACATCTGAAGATAGCTCACTAATTTCTTCAATTGTATTGGATTTGGCTGTCAATTCAGTTTACCCATGAAACTCCAAAAGTGTTTTGTGGACTCAAACACTTCACCCACCCATCGGCATAGGGGTAAGTAGATAATGAGTGAATTCTCATTTCTGGGTGAACTATCCCTTTAACGGTGATGAAAGAGCATTTAAACTGATTACAGTTTTTACTGGGAGAATGACCCCCTTGTGCTGCAGTTGGGAGTGTAGAATCCAAGCCTTAATGAGCCAGCTATTTTCTTTTATTTGTGATTGCTGCCCATGAAAAATTTTCATCAGTTTGCTTACAGAGGCCCATTTGTAGTTTCTATGTTTGTACTGCAGAGGGCAGTGCTTAGAGACACACAATAAAACGCCTCTCACTGTGTGTTGGTTTTATGTGGAGAACCTGGAGACCCTGTTGAAAAGTAAAAATCCAGACACATTTAAGAAGGGAGTTATTGTTCTTACACAGACGCATAGAAAACAACATATCCTCTAACAGGGTTTTAAGTGCACCTGTTACTTACTCATTTACCCAGGAAAACCTGGTTTTACTTATCGAGTTGATATCCAGTAGTGGTGCACCGATGTATCGGCCGTATATCGGTAGCGGCCGATATTCGCCTCGTTTACTGCCATCGGCGTATCGGTAATAAACTTGACTTTCACCGATAACATTGGCCGATGTTCATTGGTATGTTTTCTGCAGCCTGCCAATCTGGCATCCAGATTATGGTACACTGACGCCGGGTTTACACCGGGCGCTGAAGCGCCGCGCAGTGCCAAGGAAAGCCAGGCGCCTCCCATCCACCCCCCTGTTAAACCTTTGTGCGGTTCACATGGGCTGCGATGCGCCGCGCTGCGCCAGCGCCCTTCACCGATGGTTTCGGCGTGCGAGCGAGCGTATCGCGCCAGGAAACAGACTGAAAAATGATTTTAAACGATATAAATGACATATTTTATATGATATAAATGATAAAATATGCATCCCATACTTTGTATTCCCCTTCTGTTGTCCTGGAGTTTTAATTTTCCCAATTTTCCCAATCACATAATTAAATGTCCCCCTCTGCCCATCCAATACAGCCACACAAGCAGTCATATAGATAAAAAGAGAGAGGGGGGGGGGCTAAAGGCTTGCTTGGAGAAAACGTCATTTACCCCCGACACCCGACATTGAACGGGTTACATACAACAACAAGCGGAGAATCGCGGGCTGACCGGCGCGGAGAAATGCGGGTCCGGTGTGCACATGCGCAACAGGTACTACATACAAACAGCAGAGACAATGTCGGCAGTGTCGGCTGTGTGGGATTTCTTCACTGTCTCAGAGAAAGATCGCCGTTTAGCAATTTGCAAGACATGTTCAGCTGACATTTCAAGAGAGGGTAATACCACCAAGGATTTCAACACCACAAATCTGAAGGCTCATTTGAAAAGCAGACACATTGATGAATACAATGATTTCCTGAAAGCTGATAAGAAAGATGCACTGGCTATAATAAACAAATATCGGTATCGGCTATCGGCTAGATTGTTGTTTTAAGTATCGGTATCGGTATCGGCCAAGAATTTCCATATCGGTGCATCCCTAATATCCAGTGTCATGTGACTGCTTTGCCTGACTGTGTTTTTCAGGTTATGTTCAGCCAGATAAATGAAAGATATCCTCTGTATGTTGAACTCCCTTCCTAGTACAGGACGCAGATCACAGTCCCATCTGCCTAATCCCTGGAAATCCACAACTGAGAAAAAAAAATATATATATATATATACAAACATAGACCTTCTGCCAATGCCAATCAACAATAACACATACACAAACTCAGATCATATTATTATTATTCAGATTATTAAACAATCTTATCTGAGTTGTGTGTTGTATTGTTTTACAGCAATGATGTGTTGAAGGTTAATTTTATTATGTTTGTGATGTTTCTCTGTTTTGCCTTGGATTTTGGGTCAGGCCAGCAGCTCAGTCAGGGAGAGTGACAACAGAGACCTTTACTATGAGGCTGGTTCAACCTACTCTGATTTAACTCAGGGTTAACAAAGAAAGTCTGGATTGACAAACCCTGCTTCAGTAACCCGTGCACTGTATTTCTGAGTGGAGAGAAAGAGATTAAAGAAAGTGAAACTGTTACAGCAAACAACGTCAGGAGACTAATTCAAATTTACTGACTGACTACATTCATAAGAGAAGTATAGAATCTTAATATATCATGTGATTGACATGTAAGTGCAGGCTAATGTGTGAAAACAGTGAGGGTACGTACAGTAAGCTGCTCATAACTCACTGATAGTAAATTTAAAAATATTCCCTAAAGCACTTAGACATTTGATTGTCTCTGTGTGATGCTATTGAAGAAGCTTTTACATTCATTTCAGCTGCAGCCTAAATCCAAAGTTCACCTGCTGCAAATCAGGATTCTTTCAAGTGATGAGTATATAAACTTCTCAACATTTCAAAGTCACACTTCATGAAGCTGAATCCACTTAATCTTCATCAATCACCTTCATCACAACAGAGGTTTCCTCTTACTAATGTGTTAACGCTTGTTTATTGGGTGTAGACATTTTACACAGATCTCATACAAAGTTCTAAAGCTCGATTGAATTAATTGTGCTAAACAAAAGGAAAACAACTAAGTTACACATTGTTTGTCCGATTCCTTCAGTAATGAAGTTAATAATTTAATTTAGGTTTGGGAGCAAGACCACGCCTTGACCACTCCTCTAATTACCCATTAACCCTTCTTATACTGGTCAACCCATCCTGCTGCGTTTGTCTCAGTTAATTCGACCCACCCTCCCTTCCCCTCATTCATTTACCTCCCTACCTCATCCCTACATACATCCCTTCATCCAGGTACAGGCTTCTATAGCGACCATGTCCATTTCGCCACCCAGGCAGCTGGCCGGATACAGCGATTCAGTCAGGGAACCTACTAAGGTGATCTAGATTCCCAGCTTTATTGCCGTATCTTTGCAGACTGTACATCCCTCTCCTGCGAGCTATGTAGAGCCTTTTCCCACCCAGCCACAGCTTGAACAATTGCTCCACTACTTTCTTACCCAATTCAGATGCCCCAGACAGAGAGGCATTACACCAGTGGCAAGACGTCAGGACAAAACGTGATTTAGGAGTGCATACTTTAGGCTTAACTATCCAATAGGATGCCAACACCTACATGTAACATAGAGAGTGACAGCAGTTCTAGCCTTTCATGGATGTGATGTTGGAATGGGTGACGCAAAGTGAGGAAGATATATTGGGATGCTTTGTGAGACATCTTCAGACTTGGGGGTCACAATTGTTAATGTTACTCTGTTGGCGTTGGTATATTGTTTTACCTTCTGGCAGAGGTGGACTACAATGGACTATTCCATGAGCGCGTCCACTGAGTGATTCAGGGCGTAAACACAAACAGTGTTGAGCCAGTTCACACTTAAAAATAACTTGTTTATAGTTCAGTTCATACAGATGAAAATGAACTAGTTCAAGTTATGGCGGATTCTGCATCGTGCTGGCTGATCGTGATAACAAAGGCAGATCCTTTATCGTGTTGGCATCAGATACTGGTAGTGGACCACGACCGAGGTGGCAGCTGATGATGGATCCTAATGGCGGCAGTGGACAATAACTGTGGACTATAGTGGCATCCGATCTTGATGGTGGATCATGATCTTGCTGGCTGCTGACCATAGACTATGATTGCAGCAGGACTGCTCGATACATAGTATTTCTCCTCAGACACTTGACCATTAATGACATTAATCCACCAATTCACTGACCTTCAGTTATACTTCAAAATGTTTACCCTAATCAATGCTGCTAAAACCTTTATCTTTCTGATGTTCTCCTTTACACTTGACATCCATTGCACTTCTGTCCGTCCTGGGAGAGGGATCCCTCACATGTGGCTCTCTGAGTGTCATTCTGTCATGTGTCATTCTGAGTGAGTGGGTGTGTGAGCACACACACACACACACACACACACACACACACACACACTTTAACTCGCTCCTGGTATTTCCCATGATGGCCTTTACATGATGATTAAAAAAAACGTGAGCGCGTTTTTAAGAGAAAGACATGAAAATAAAAACATTCAAGGGAGAGAAAGAGAAAGCAGGGACAAGGGAGGAGAGTAAGAGAAAGACAGGGGACAAAGGGACAAAGAGAAATGGTAATCATTTTAAAAAGTATATTTTGTTATTATTTCTGTAACTCTGTAAATTGACCTCCTATTGTCTTGTGTGTTATCTTCTCACTTAATTATAACAAGATATAAGACAGAGGCCCATCATCATCAATCAGATATCCTGCTGAAAAGCAAGGTAATAGATAACAGATCTTCCATGTGAATGGACAATACTGTACATTCTTATTGTACAGAGATCATATTGTTTATGAAAATAAGATTTTACTGTGATTACATTTGTAAAACTATTAATATGTTTTGTTGGGTTGGGAAGAAATACAAGTAAGACTTTCTTAGATAAATAAGGATTAAAAATGGTAGAGAACAACGGATGCCACATGCCTGTGTTCGTCTTGGGCCCCCAAATTGCTAAATCCGCCACTGCCTTCTGGTCTCCTTGATGTATTAAGTCTACATTAAACTCTTCTGCATAAGACATCAGCTGGTGCCTGAGTTCTCCTTTCACCAGCTTCCAGAAAACTTCCATCCCACGCACAATCCAACCACACCAGCAGACTGACCAGAACAGCACCTCAGCACACCTCTGAGCTTTTCACTGTTACAAAAGCTTTATCAGAAACCTTCCTTTTAACGAAGAGAAACACTCAAGTCCCAGCACCTCCATTGAGTTTCTCGGCATCACCCTGGACTCAAAATCCTCTCAGGCATTTTTGCCTGCAGAAAAAAAAAAACGCATCACTCTGTTCTTGTCAAACAATCTTCTGGTGCACAGATCGACCAAACGCCAACTACTGTCCCTCCTTGGCCATTTCAATTATGCAATCCGCATAATTCCTCAAGGGAAATCCTTCGTCTCTAACCTGTCGACCAGAGCTGCAGCCGTCCCCTCTCTCCATGATAGAGTTGTCCTGGACGATGCATGCAAAATGGAAATGTGCTTGTCGCAACTTGTTCTTCTCTGATGACTTCATCACTAACCCTGAGGATATCCAAGTTTTCACAGATGCAGCTCCTTCCACAGGTTTCGGCGGCTATTGCAGATGGAGATGGTTTCACCTCTGCTTGGCCCCTAGAGCTTAAATCTCTCGATTCAGACTCCTGCTGTCTTTCATCTGCGCTTCATGAGATATATCCCATAGTCATAGCTGCCATTCTTTGGGGGCATGAATGGTCCAGAAAGTCCATACTCATCCTGGGAATCATCTCCCAGTTTCAGTTCGGGAGGCAGACACCCTAACCCTAACTCTCTACATTAAAGGGGACATAGCATGCCCATTTTACCACAAGTTGATATGGTTCCTTGGGGTCTTAATGAAATGTCTGTAACATACTTTGGTCAAAATACCACAAGGATCATTTAAAACAGCACCCTTTTTACCCTGTATAAAACAGCCCTCCACAGAGTGACCTGTTTTGAGTGCCTGTTCCTTTAAATGCTAATGAGCCAGCTCCCCCCTCCCCCCTCTCCCCCCATGATTTTAAACGATATAAATTACATATTTTATATGATATAAATTATCAAATATGCATCCCATACTTTGTATTCCCCTTCTGTTGTCCTGGAGTTTTAATTTTCCCAATCACATAATTAAATGTCCCCCTCTGCCCATCCACTACAAGCACACAAGCAGACAGACAGAGAGAGAAAGAGAGGTGGGGGGGGGGGGGGCTATGAAGACCATCATTTACCCCCGAACCCCGACATTCAACGGGTACAACAACAAGCGGAGAAAGCAGAATCGCGGGCTGACCTTATATATACAGTCTATGGGGCTGACCAGCGCGGAGAAATGCACGTCCCGTGTGAACAGCCAGGCGGCTGCGCGCTTGAGAACGGCGCTGCGCTCCCTCGCAGCGGCGCTTCCGCGTCCGGTGTTAACCCGGCGTAACTACTGTAACCCGGCGTACAGTAGTGCTGAACACTGCGGAAGTCTTCCACACTGTTGGCTGTGTGGCGCTGACACAAATTCCAGCTCACGCATGGGAGAGCGAGCGGTCGCGCCCAAGCAACTGCTGCAGCCTCCCAGTCCCAACGATCCAGACAAATGCCACATGTGAGTGAATCGCGGGCTGACCAGCGGAGAAATGCTCGTCCCGTGTGAACAGCCCGGCGGCTGCGCGCTTGGGAACGGCGCTGCGCTGCCTCGCAGCCTCGCTGCCTCCGGTGTAAACCCGGCGTAATGAGTGTGGGGGGACGGGGGGGGCCAAGACCATGTAGGGAGACTTCCAGTGCCTTGTTACGACACAAAACCCAGGAAGCTCAATCGAATCGCTCAAGCATGACGTTTCTGACTTAGAGGAACCATAACAAAACGCGCGAGTGTTTTTTCCCCAGAGTTTTTGGGTTGGTAGACATGCCAGATACCCACATTAACGTGTAGAAGCACTAACAAAGTGGAATTTGCATGCTATGTCCCCTTTAAGGAGTAGGCTTAAAACCTGCCTTTACCATAAAGCCTATATGATGTGGTGCTGCCTATCCGCACCGCCTATGGTCTGCCCGTCAGGAAGTTCAGGATCCAATCACGGAGGGCGGTGTTGAGCCCAAGGTCTCTGAGCTTGATGACGAGCTTCAGGGGCACGATGGTATTGAATGCTGAACTGTAGTCAATGAACAGCATTCTCACATATGTGTCCCTCTGGTCCAGGTGGGAGAGGGCAGTGTGAAGGGTGAGGGAGATGGCATCTGCAGTCGACCTATTGAAGAGGGTCCAGAGAGTCAGGGAGGGAGGAGGTGATGAAGGGTTTGACTTGCCGCTCAAAACACTTCATGATGGTCGAGGTGAGTGCTACTGGGCGATAGTCATTCAGGCAGAGGATTTTTGTTTTCTTGGGAACAGAGACAATGATGGTCTCCTTGAAACATGCGGGGACTACAGACTGGAGCAGTGACAGGTTGAAAATTGTTCACCATGCAGCAGACACCTCCTCCCTTGCTCTTCCCCGAGTTTGTTGTCCGGTCCTGGCGGTGAATGGAGACCCCCTCGGGAACAATGGCGGAGTCCGGGATCGAGGGGTCGAGCCAAGTCTCCGTGAAAACCATCACGTTACAAAACTTAATGTCCCGTTGAAAAACCATCCTGTTATGAAGTTCGTCCAGCTTGTTATCCAGAGACTGAACATTAGCCAGAAGAATACTTGGTAGTGGAGGCCGGTTCTCACGTTTCCTCAGCCGGACTAGGACGCCGGCCCGCGACCCTTGTTTCCTTCGTCGCCTCCGTGCTCCAGGTACGACAGGTAAACAGCGCCATGGGCGGTGAAAAAGTGTTTTTCACCGTCAACCCGATGAGCAGAAGTTGTTCTCTATCATATAGTATGATAGGGCTCGCTTTGTCAGAGTGCACAATGCAGAATAAAGCTGAATAAATAACAAAAAAACAGAAAAAAGAGCAGAGCTGTGGGGGAGCTTGAGACACGGCAGCCTTCCTCGGCACCATCGAGGTCTAGAATGTAGGGGGACACACGACACATGGAACTTCTCTTCCCTCTTCTCCCTCCTTATCACATCCAAAAAATGTATGTCTCATCAATACATGTTACTGACTTGACTTCTTCCCCGGAGTCTCTATGCCTTATCGTCCGCAGATCCAGGGCCACGGTGACAGCCACATCCCAGATTTAGAGATTGTGATCATAATGGTGGATCCTGTATCGCGATACACATCAGGGATTATGATGGTGGATCGCGAATCAGAGATTGTGATCGTAATGGCGGATCCTGTATCGTGCTGGCTGATAGTGAAAATAATGGCGGATCCTGTATCGTGTTGGCATCTGATAGTGGTGGTGGACCACAATTGTGGACTATGGTGGCATCCGATCGTGATGGTGGATCCTGATCGTGGTGGCTGCTGACTGAGGAATATGATTACAAGACTGCTTGATATACAATATGTCTACTCAGATACTCTACCATTACTTACAATAATCCATCAATTCATTGACCTTCAGTTATGCTACAAACTGTTTATTCTAACCAATGCTGTAAATACCCTTATCTTTCTGATGTTCTCCATTACACATGGCATCTATTGCACTTCTGTCCATCCTGGGAGAGGGATCCCTCACATGTTGCTCTCTCTGAGGTTTCTACGTTCTTTTTACCCTGTTAAAGGTTTCGTTTTTTAGTAGTTTTTCCTTACTCTTGTTGAGGCTAAAGAGCAGAGGATGTCACACCTTGTTAAAGCCCTATTAGACAAATTGTGATTTGTGAATATGGGCTATACAAATAAAATTTGATAGATTGATCCAAACCGATAACACCGCAGTCCTAGATATCCTCAACAAAGGTTGCTCCCGGTCTCCATCAATCAATCAATCAATCAATTCTAATTTGTCATATTGGCGTTTGTGTGTTGTTCCTAGTATGGTACGTTGCAAAAAGAGAGGTGGTAAAATTATTTTTCGCCTAGAGCAGCAGAAGTATACACGCCAGCCCTGCCTAGAGGTCATGATTTGCTAGCTTTTTTGGGGCTTCTTGAGGTGCTCTGAATTCGTTGAATCTGTTTACAACCCTTCTTGCCATCCCAGCCTATCAGACATGTCCATCTACAGTATACTCCTGACTCATATATTTACGCTCCGACGCAGTAAGACAGATAAGCTGGGAATTTCTTTCCCCATCTCCATTTTTGCCTTGATTCATATCTCAGCCCATACAAGCCTCTGATCAAATATATCCGCTCCAGGATTACCGCCATGGCATCATCACAACACCCTCTCTTCGTCTCAGAGACTGAAAAAAAATGGCCACCAGATTCTACTTTCAAAAGTAACTACACAGCGTACTCTGCATTTCAGGTATATCGTCCGATCACAATTCCTCCCATTCCTTCCGCATCGGAGCAGCATCCACTGCAGCCAAACTGGGCATCTCAGACCAAACCAAGCATATAGTTCTTACATCCGCATCAACCTCACTAATATTTATCAAGCCCAAACATCAACTTGGGTCGAAATGTGCCTGAGATGGAATCCCCACACTGAGTGTCCATCCGTCCAGTCCACGGCATATCCTCCCAGAACAGCCTGACAATGACATTCTTCATCAATCTTCATCCTTTCCCTTCACATCCGAAAGTGCTGTGGTCCATGCTAGTGAATTCATCTCTAATGCTCCTGCGCTCCTTTTTCAGTAATCAGACTTGATCCACCCATAAAAAGTGTCACCTCTGTGTTTATCTATCCAAAGATGGATTAAAGAGGTCTTAGGTCATTTAAGTAGAACAAAAAGTACAAAATACACTGATGCAGAACAAAAACTGAACCTTAATCAATGTCCACATGTGTCATAGAGGTTCACTGTAGGTATCACATGTCAAAGACAGTTCATAAATATTGAAATACTGTTACTAAAGAGAAGAAATGAAAATGACAAAATAAAATGACCGTGTTTCTTTACTTATCTTTCTGCTTAGCTGCCCCTACACTTAAGGTTGTAGCACTACACAGTGGTTTTCCATGGTAAATGATTAATGGTTGGTATTTATATAGCGCGTTTCTAGTTTTGATGACCACTCAAAGCGCTTTACAGTACAGTTTGCAATTCACAAACACATTCATACAGTGCATCTATGAGCAGCACTTGCTTGGATTAATATGTAAAAGATGCAGAGACAGAATACAAAAAGCAGATAAACAGTTTCTATGGATAATAGGAAAAATATTTCCACTACTAAATCTCACAGTGAAGAAAATGAAATATTTCTTTCAAAATAAATAGAACTTGTAGCTGTGGTCTCAATGACATCATAATGTACAGCTCTTCTCAGGCCAAAGCAAGGTCAATGAACGTCAAATTTCACCAAGTTGAAAGAGGAATATGATAGTGTTCCAGTTTTTATGGCCTTGTGGAGGTGACTCAGAGAGACCTCTAGGTGAACCAGGGAGGTGGCACAGCTGAGACTGATTGTCCAATCAACTCTCCCTGGATTCAAAAGGCAGCAGCTAAGCTGCCAGAGGAGACACTTGGGAGAGAAACACAGGAGACGCAAAAGGACTGAGACGCACATGAGCAAAGCTCATAAAGGAGGGACCGAGACTGAGCGGAGCTGGAAAGCTGGAGACCAGCAGAAATTACTGAACCCTTTTAAGTTTATGTTTTGTGAGTTTATGTTTGTATCACGTGGTTAATAAAAGATGGTGAAAAGCAACCACTTTGTCTTTGGCTGTGTGTGGGAAACCCCAGAGGCATCAGACATTGCAACAGCCCTGTACAGAGACAGCCATGGCAATGTTGGAGGGATTTTAGATTTGACTATTTACATACAGACTGTAAGTAAAGACCATCATTGATATTACCAAATCTGACTTATTCTGCCTTTGCCTTTAACAGATCTGCTTAACTGGAATGCAACCATTTTTTAGAATATTTAAACGAGCTCCAAAAGTGTTGGAAAAAAATAATCTTGAAAACTTTCTGTTTATGACCAGTATTTATATTGCTGTATTAGTTTAAATCAGTTTAAATGAAAGTTATAATGGATGTTCTCCCCAAGGTCTGATAAGGCCTCTTTGAATGTATAAATACTGTTGATCAGGTGTTTTTATTTCTGTGATGTGAAATTATCATGTTTTATTGTTTTATGTCCATTATATATACTAAGGGACCACACATAAAAATGTGCCCTGTGCACATCTGGTGCAATATGTTAATGTACACTGTCCCTGTTTTAAATAAACAAATATAAACCACCACAAAGTCAAGATGGCAAAAATTTCAGTGACTAGAACAACAACTATATAGGGCAGATATGCCACATCAGTGATCATTCATGTCATAATGGCACTTACCGAACTGACGCAGGTCCAGGCAGAGGTTGGCTCCCTCCAGCAAGCTGGTGTTCTGACACATGGACCAAACGTTGAAGTACATGAAGACTGGCAGGCTGGTGAATGCTGTCACTCCAAGCCACACCAGGAAGAACAGGTAAGCCAGGAACATGAGCTGCAAACACACCATCACAGATAATGCAGTTGGGGGGATTAGGGGGTCCTCAAAGAAAGGTCCCCAACAGGATATTTATGCTGTATACAGAGGTTTCTAAATTTTTTCCCCCTGTTAATAGGGTTTTTTGGGGTAGTTTTCCCTTACTCTTGTTGAAGGTTAAGAGCAGAGGATGTCGCACCTTGTTAAGCCCTATTAAACTAATTGTGATTTGTGAATATGGGCTATACAAAAACAATTTGATCGATAAAGTACACGTAAATCAGTTAAAGTTAGGTTTTACATCGATGGCATGTTATTTAATCAAACATATCTTTTTTTTTAATTAGGATTACCAGATCATTTTATACATATGATAATGTGACATGTAGAATATTGCATTTAGTAGGCAACAGCAAGCAGTATGTGTGCAGTTCAATAATAAGCGGTCATTTTTATGATAATAAAGAAACAGGTCAGTCAATGCAATTATGTGGCTCATTGATGTTTTTTTTAACAAAGACAAATAAAATTATCAGTCTGTGGATATACACAAAACACTGATCAGTAGGATCAATTTATCATTGGATTTGGTCTCTGTCAGTGACTGTATATAAAGATGGTTGACGTGAACAGTTGCCTAAAAGTGAACCCAAAATTTCTGGTTCGCCCCTTGGTGGCCGGCTGCAGTATAGGTCTGGAACCCCACTCCATTTAGGTAAATAATATTTTCTTAAAAATGGTTTAATTTTAATTTTAATTCGGCTTTAATTTGTTATTATATGCATTAAAAACAAGATCAAATGTGATGATTGTCAGCTGAAACTTACTACTGATTGGTCAGACATCTGCATACCACAGCTCCACGATCCTTACTGCGCAGACACTAGTTCCAGATTATGTCACCAGCAAAAACTGCACCCATATCTAGGTTAATTGACCTAATTTGTGTACAGTGGAGACGCTTTGTATAACTTCATATATAGTTACTGTTTGGGTAATTTCTTGACAGTAAGAAAAAGATGATATCACCAGACTTGCCCTCTAACCACACCAGCTATCACTGTCATTTACCATGAAACATCTTGCTGTCTATACCCAGCTTAAAAGGATTAATAGAAATAAATATCAGTGTATAACTCTATTAGTTCTAAATTGTTCTTACGAATGCAGTCAGGCAGCGTCCACAGGCAGTGATCTTGAACTCTCCATAGAGATCCCTAATGGCTCCAGTGGTGAAAAAACCCTCTACGAGCAACAGGACTCCGAATACAAAGAATCCAGCTGCAAGGCCATAGATGATATACTTCAGGAGGTCAATACTGTGGAGAGAACACACACACACACACACACACACACACACACACACACACATACAGTCTGAGCTCTCACTGAGTATTTATTTATTTGTGTATTTATTCAGGCTTACCTTTCTAGAGTAGAGTAGGAGCCAGAGCTTTCAGCTATCAAGCTCCTCTCCTGTGGAATCATCTTCCAGGTTCAGTTCGGGAGGCTCAAACCCTCTCTATGTTTAAGAGTAAGCTTAAAACCTTCCTTTTTGATAAAGCTTATAGTTAGAGCTGTTCAGGTCTGTCTTGGACCTGCTCTTAGTTATCCTGCTAAAGGTCTAGAATGTTGAGGGATGTGTTACATAACCCTTAGGCTTGAAAAGGATGGTGATCACTACCTTAAAAGATCTGTGGAAGGTTTTTTGAGTTTTCATATATGCTAAAGACCTCACAAAAGTGTTTGTTTCGTTCTTTTTAATGGTTATTTTAGTTGTGGGATCTTTCCCTTGTATCAAGATGCTAATGTCATGTATATTCTACAATGTTTCGTTATATCTCACATGAGAAGACTTTTTGTTGCTACCTATACAGTAGATTAGGGTGTTTGAACATCAAAAAGTCTTCATTTGTGCTATTTTAAATGCTCGCTGTTCCTCACAGGTCACTATGATGTACCTTGTTTATAGTACAAAATATTCCCCTTGAATCAGAAAACTTCACTCAACTTCACTCACTGTTCATCTGAGAAGGGCTTTGCCGTATATGAAGGGGAATTACAACATTCAGAAAGGCTGGTAGAATTTGGCTGAGAACATTTGCCATTTAAAGTGATTGTGGTAAAACAAGAAAACCCACAGGTGAGGTCCTTTGATCTGTGTAAGAAGTGATGGTTAAAAACACTTACAAGTCACTTACATCATAAACACATCCAGTGTTTCTCCTGGGGCTCTGATGACTTCAAAGTAGTTCTGCAGGATGCTCACAGTGCCGCTCAAAGCCTCGTGGCCACACCCACAAAACAAGGCCACGCCCATGTAGAGGAGAATGGTGGCAATGAGAGAGGCCCAGGGCAGACTGCCCACACATCGCTCACAGCACTCCTTACAGCCTGAAAAAACACAAAACACACAGTTTTAGTCTTCAACAGTCAACCGCTGACTGAAACTCTGATTGTACAAGATAATTCAGAGTTCATCAAATCAATTCAACTGAAACATCCAAGACCAGTAATGGATATATGTATCCACAACCATGTAAAAAAAAATATCAGAGGATACCAAAGGAGGAGATGTGTATCAGAAATGTGAACACCACTGCTTCGAAAGACTCAAAGCTCAGTTGAGAGTGCCAAAATGAAAAGTGCTGCAAAGCAGCAGCTGTGTCCTAAGGTGTATTCATTAATTGTTGCTTTATTAATGATTAGAGGTACTGAAACTATAAAAGGATAATGTTCTTATTAACATTCACTTTCTTTGGACAGTGAAACAATAATTGTGCAGATGTCATCACGTCACCGTATAAAAATATCATAATATCAGCAGCTTTTGGATTTCAGCATGTGTGTGTGTGAAACCACACACACACACACACACACACACACACACACACACACACTTTCATATAAGCAGACATGCAGCCACTCAGCTTCACTGAAACCATACATGTAGACAGAGCGTCAATCCTACAGAGAGTGGAACAAAGATAAAGAGAAGCCTAGACACCACTCTTCCTCCCTCCCTCCTTCACCTCCTCATTGCACAGAAAGGGGTTTGTGTGTGTGTGTGTGTGTGTGTGTGTGTGTGTGTGTGTGTGTGTGTGTGTGTGTGTGTGTGTGTGTGTGTGTGTGTGTGTGAGTGTGTGAGTCATCGTGCTGCTGAAGTTTAATTGACCAGCCTTGTTGCCATGCCAACAGGGGTGTGGCAGGAGGCTGCTGACCCACTTTGCCTGCAGTGTTGTCATGGCAGCAGCACAGCGCTCCAAGTGTTGCAGTCACACTAATGCACATACATGTGCTGTATTTTCATACAGTGACGGACACACACACTCAACAGATACACCTACAAAGCATCTATTTAAATTGACACAAAGTCTGGTTTGTGAGAAATGATCAGCACACAGATGTCTGTTTCACTATAGAACGTGAGCCAGTAATGGAGGAACAAAACTAGCTGTGATGCCTAGTAAGAAGGTACCATTTTGCATTTACGGACTCCATTTAATAAAGCATTCATTACTCATGAGCTACGCGCTCAGTGTGGTTATGCAGGAGACAAATATGGATTTTACCTTTATTTTTACACATAAAGAATATTGATTCAGGCTACATTTGTGTGACAGTTCTGAGGCAGATGCACAGGCACAGTGACGGATGTGTTTGATATTGTTAGGGTCTTTTGTACAGAGTGCTCTTTTATACTTTTATATATCTGCAGTTATGTATGTGTATGTCTTTCTGACACTGTGTGTGTGCGAGTATTTGTGACCATGAATCCTGAATTTCAGCCATGTTATAATCCTCTTTACATTTCCATACTTGGGCTTAAAATGCAAGAAAGGTCCATTGACCTGGTAAAATCTGGGACAAGCTAAACACAAAAGGAACTGCTTTCAGCCTATATGTGTGGCTATTTTCTTTTTTTTAGAAAGAGGTACAAATATTTACACATAATATGACATAAAACATCCATCTGCTGTCTCAACGCACAAAGTTGTGATAAGATTCACATTCAGCTGGTTAGTGTATCTTGCAGCAATCGAAAAAGCGAATTACTGTCTATTTATAATAGAAAATGACATCAAAGCGATGGCTCTATCTATTACACTTCAATTGCATATTTTATAATTTTGTATTGTGTATTTGTAACTTGATTTTTGTTTTTCTTCAACAATTTCATTGTTTACATTCCTGGTGGCCTCTTTCCAGATAACTATCAATATTTCTCAACAATAACTGTGTGATTTGATTGACGCTGGCATTGATTTTTAGGCCTTCATGGTACTGATTGAATAAGGAATAATTTGTGACTTAAATTTTTTATCCAGTGGCAGTAGTTAAGCAATTATACTGTGTGTGTGTGTGTGTGTGTGTGTTTGTGTGTTTGTGTGTGTGTGTGTGTGTGTGTGTGTGTGTGGTGCTTGGTGCTTTCTTTCTTTCTTTCTTCCTTTCTTTCTCTCTCCTATGTTTCACCTATGTTTACCTGCGGGGCTAGATCAGTGCGCATGTACAGCCTGGATGAATAAATAATGAATCCCCATTAAATTGTTCAACTGCCTGTAAAATCATGATTGGAGATGAGCACATCAATAACACAGGAATCAATACTTACAGATACAACTTGCTACTCAATCCGTATTGATAACAACTACTGATTACAAAAGGCTGTCTATTTGAAAACTATAATGCTGTGCAAGGCTTTCTATTCTTTTATAGCACAGGTACCCTCTTTTTACCCTGTTAAAGTTATTTTTTTTGGTAGTTTTTCCTTACTCTTGTTAAGGGTTAAGGGAAGAGGATGTCACACCTTGTTAAAGCCCTATTAAACAAATTGTGATTTGTGAATATGGGCTATACAAATAAAATTTTATTGATTGATTGATGGTTTGCACCGTGACAGTGTCCTGTTGGTCAAAAAAGAGATGAGCCATCATTTGCTCCCCAGCCCACAACCCCATCATGACAAAGCAAAAATATGGGATGATCTTGCAAGCGAATCAAGTAAAAGGAGTCATCAGAGAACAAGTAGAACATGTAGTAAATGTTTAAAAAAATACTTAAATAGACATTATCTTAAAGAAAAACTCCTGCATAAAAGTTAGGCAGTGCACAGCTGTTTCATTAATAGTTTTGTGACTGACTCAACCAGCTCTCAAAGATATGTTAAAATACGATATACTGTAAGTATCGATGAATGTGTCACCAAGAATTTTTTAAAGCGACACGATATTTTTGTTAAAATAGTTAACTAGAATAGCACTCAGGAGAATGCACAACCACACCAAGGCCCAACAATACACATGATTATCATTTCTTATAGTAGAAATATAAAAGAATGAAAGAATTGTTCTGATAACCAAAAATTATACATTTTTCATAACATAGTTACATAAACATAGTTCAAGCAAGTGAAAAATCTGCATCAGAATATAATGTGATTTTCCCAGGGCCAGGCCCTATCCCTGGTGTAAATTGGTTTCATGTTTTTGTGTATTCTTGTAAATAAATGGACCAACAAACATGCATGGGTGAAAACATAAGCTTTACATAACTACATAATTATATACAATGCCATTAAAGTGTAGTGTCTCAGCATGAGACTGAACATCTGTTCAATTACAAACCAAAATGATTTTTCCAACTGCACACTTGCCAGGAGAAAAAGCACATATTTATGTATGTTTTTTCAGCATTCTAGCCTTTATCTGGTTGTCAACTGCGAAGTATGACACAGCAAAGTTCCAAGGCACAAATTAAATTATGGACACTGCTGTTATGTAGCATATGCTCTAACCATTCAGCCAGCAGAATGCTCCAGCTTCAACCCACAAACATTTAAGTAGATTAGTCCATTAAGTTACACTTAATTCACAGTTAAATTCATTAACAGAATGTTATTTATTTTTATTGTAACTGTGTGAATGGAGAATTTGAATCACTTACTCTGTAAGATGAGCAGAAGAGGGACAAACTTTGGTCATTAAGTCATGCACAGATTAATTTGGAGAGGCTCTATAAAATGGTACAAACTGGAAACACTACCAGGACTTCACAAGTGCAGGCCAGGAAATTTAACATCGGTATGGCATAATTCAGAGCTGGGAGCTACAAAATCAAATACCCAACAAATGACTCTTTGCTTCTTTGCTTGCTTCTGCTTGAATAGAACAGTACTTCAAGACTTATTCTTTTTTCATTCAATTATATAGAGATCTGTGTTTTGATATTTCTTATGTATAAATCAAAACTTGGGCTGATGGTGGTAAAAGAAATGTCACTTCAGAAACTGCAAAATTGTGTTTTGCATTCAGGGTTGGGGTTGACCACTTCCACCAACCACAACCATCCAAGTGAGCTAGCGGTTCACAGTAAAGCTATTTATCATCTCTTGTGTTAGTGGAAAGTGATTCAATTAACTTCAGAGAGAGGAAAAAGGAGCAAACCCCTTGTCCATCGCTTCATTCTCTCCAGTATCTCTTTCTTCCCCTCTCTCCTCCTTCCTGACCCTCTCCTCTCTCACCCTCTGTAGGCCTGCTAAGTCAATTTGTATCGACTTATTCCTCCCTCCATTAAATTCCTTTATATTAGTGGCCATAATAATGAAAAGGATATAATGCACAAGGGGCCCTCTCGGTTTTCCCATTAACCTCTACAATAAATCAGAAATTAATTCAACAAATTACACAACTTACAAATTGCACAACTTAGGGTAAATATTTTCATTTCTGTAGGTTCAGAAAGTGGCATGCCTGGATAAACCACTGATTATATGGTGTCAATGTTTTTTATGACTTTTTATAATTATATACGTAACCTTCTTCTTCTTGGTTTTACTTGAAAAACATACTTTGTAAATAAATTTCCTTCATGCTACCATATTTAAAGGTTAATTACAGTGAGTCAATCTCTACCCAGTTCATTAAAAGTTAAACATTTCCTGTCATACACCCAACATCATGAAGTGGTGGGTTTTATGCATCCTGTTAAACTGATCTAAATTTAACAAAAGTTAGATAATTAGCAAGTGTTGGGATGTGTTACTTGTCTGAAAAAAAGCTTCTCCAAAGAAGTGTGTACCAAAAACTCCAACCTGACAAACAAAACCTCAACAACAGACAGATCAAATAGGAATGGATGCAGCTCTCAGAGCACAGCAAGGTTTTAGGCCGGTGTTTATTAACCTGGTTTGTTCTAGGATTTTTGTCATCCATCCATCTATTATCCAAAACACTTATCCCTCTATAAGGGTCACAGGGGTGCTGCCAATCCCAGTTTACTTAGGTGAAAGGCAGAGTACACCCTTGATAGTTTGCAAACAGTGGTGTAGTGCAGGGTATATGCAGGTATAAGGCGTATACCTACTTACTTTTCAATAAGCATAGAGTATAATCCCTTCTGAATCACCTCTGGTGCGCATAATTCAGTAGCAAACCTTTTTTTCCTAGGACAACAAAAACCTCACCAGCCTTACTCTGTCTCTGATTGTTTAGTAATGTTGCTTTTGTTGATTGGTTTGTTGTTTTGTTTGCTGGGGTAGGTAGTAGGAGTGGTGATTAGTAAATTAGGATAAGAATATCAGAAAAAATCCAATCATAGGCAGAGTAGGGCAGGTCATGTCTGTGTTTGTCTTCATGGCTGACTTAGTTTCTGTATTTTTTATTCTTAAACCCCTGTTGAATTTTTTCCTATCTGACTTTGTTCCTCTGTGGGTCTCATGATTCTCTCTAGTCGATTAATTAGTTAAACAGTCTCTGTGGTCTGTGTTCTGTATTTGTGTCCAAATTCAGACGTTATGACAGAACAAACTGGCCAAACAGACCCAACAGCCATCCACCAAACTCCTAACCAAGAAATATGCCTTGGAGAACATGATGGTTTAAGAAATCTAATGGAATGCAATCAGGCCATCATGGACCAATTATCTCTATAAACTCAGCATATTGCTTACCTCATATTTTTGTCCTCTCCCCCAGTGCAAGCCAATCAGCCAACTCAGTCACCTTCACATCTGCAATCTTTGCAGGGAATCATATGCACCAGACCCGACACTGTTCTTCTGTGACCAGGTAAAGGTCATGGGTTCCTTCTTCAATTCCAGTCACTTTCACCTCTGAGGCATCCAAGGTACTGTACAATATACGGTGGGCTTATAATGGGGAAGAGCTCTGGATTGGGCAGAGGCCATACTATCTCAAACAGATGTCTCATCCTTTACATGTAAGGATTTAATGGTTAAAATCTGAAATGTGTTTGATCACCCTGATGTTCTTGGTAAATCTTTGTCAGGGAGTATACTGCAGCCGAATACTCAGTGTTGTTAGCCTCCAGAGATGGACCTACTGATCTTAACTCAGTTGTGTCGCTTGCAATCATGTGGGACAATTGTCTACAAGAATGTTACAGACAGAAGGCAGGCCATTCTCGTCACTCCTATACCCCCTGTATCTCTCCGTCATCCAGCCTGCACCTGCAGACCTCTCCAACCCTGCCATTTAACAACCTCTCGAGGAGCACATGCAGGGATAGGTTCTCTTTCAATATTCGTTTCGGTATCTCACTATGGAACACGCCCACCGCGCTATCCCCCAGAAGCAATTTTACACAACGCCAGTCCTGACTGGCAGGCAGACGTGACATCTGTCACCAGAGGAGGAACTTCCTTCTTCTATATATAGACCCGACGTCACATCATCACCTCAGTCTAAAACCTCTTCTCGCTCCTAGAAGCATCCTCTCAGACGGCAGGTGTAGCTAACGGGCTAACTACTCTGTCGACGAGCGCTACCTGAACGCTGCATAGCTTCCTGAGTTTAGTAGATAGTCACCATAGTAGTTACTCACCTCTTCCAGTTTTATCGGAAGAGATGGCAACCATGGACCCTGCTCCTGCCCTCACCATGGACAAAAGCAAGGTACTGCCGAGGTTGTGCACATGTGGTAACAAAATCTCGGGGGCAGATACCCACTCTGTATGTTCGACATGCCTCGGGCTGGAACACGCCCAAGAATCGCTAGCATCGCCAGAATCGCCTTTCCACAAAAACCAACCAACGCAGGCTAGCGCGCCAAGCTAACTTGTCAGCGTTGGATCCTATGATGGGGGTAGCCGTCCCCCGTCCACAGGAGAGAGTGGAGAGCACCTAGGGAAACTCGCCCCACTGGGGCGATCAGCTCGACGCTGTTGCACCGCTACATGACTCCGACGAGCACGAGACCGACCTAATGTCCGGACAGGGCGTAACCGTCGGTGGTGACTCCGACTCACTGGAGTCCATTAGCCTCTGCTCTGAGGATGACAAGGTGGACGTGGAATCCATTTTCACCCCACCAGCTGCAAAGCTGACGACCGAAGATGGTACATGCAGCCCAAACCTGGCTCCCAGCATGGAGCCAGGACCTGGCATGGACCTGCACGAGGACTGTAAGACAGTGGCTGCTCAGCTTGGAATTGTGTTGGCCTGAAGCCCTCACAGAGACCACCATGTCGCGCTATGAGGGTAAAAGGCTCCCCAGAACAAAAGCTTCCACCAAACAGCTTCTGCCGTTTTTTCAGAGCAAGCCACCTCAAGGGCGCCTGGGCGAAGAAGCCCTTCACTTCCAGCGTGACGGCGGGTGATCCAGCTGCCCATCCTGCCACTCTGGGTGCCAAGAGGAAGACGCGCGTTACCTAGCACGCTTCTTCCAGTGGGGGAGGACAGGTTCAGCCAGACCCCTGTTTCCCTCCTGGCGAAAGATGTTCCGTTCCAAGGGGCTTGTTCCAGACAAAAAGGCATGCAGAGGTCATGTTAGCGCTCACAGTTCACGTAAACACAAAGAAGAGAAAGGTCAGCGCTGCAAGAGCCCTGTGGAGCCGCAGCCGAGTGTTTCCAAAAGCACAAAGTGCACAAGCACTTGTGCCCAAACAAACACCAAATCCCTTTCCACTCTGTAAAATGTTCAATAAATATCACATGCGGTGCTCATCCAGTCCACGTGCTGAGGGCGCAACCTCACATGATAGAGGAGCAGAACATGGTGGTGCGGGCTCGCATGACACCACAAGGGGGCAGTATGGCTCCACCTATGGGACAGCGAGCCAGCCTGCCTGTTGCAAATGGCAATATGAGCGCTGGAACGGCGCAGCCCATGTTACCTGCCGCTGCACAGGCACTAGGATCGCTGGAGGCTCAAGCCCGACAGTGGCAAGCCTGTGGGGCATCAGAGTGGGTAATAAAATCTGTGACCGGGGGTTACAGGCTTCTATTTGCGTCCACTCCACCCCGTTTCAACGGGATATCGCAGTCACAGACGCAGGATGAAAATGCGCATATCTTGCAGAAAGAAATCACTGCAAACTGAGCCCGACGCACCACAGTCATCGCCAGGTCTTAGTCTCCATGGCTTGTGTCCACGCGCTGCACCCGTGGAGATGCACAGTTTTTCTGACCAAAGGCATTGCCATGGGAACGGTGCTGGCACGAAGAGTTATTACAACAGATGCCTCTCTTGCGGGCTGGGGAGCCAAGCAAGAGGGGAGGGCAGTGAGTGTAACATGGAGTTTGCAAATGCAGTCCGTTCACATACACTGCCTGAAACTATTGGCTGTATCACTGGCACTGAAACATTTTCTGCCCCTTCTCAGAGGGCAGCATGTTCTGGACAGAACAGACAATACCACCGTGGTGGCATATATCAACAGGGGGGGCTGTGCTCACGTCATCTTCCTACATGGGCACACAGACTGATTGTTTGGAGCGGCTCTCATCTGTTATCCCTCAGGACACACATGTGCTGGGCATACTGAACTGGGGAGCAGATTTGTTCTCCAAGGGCAGCCCTCGCTACAACGATTGGAAACTCCATGGTGAGGTGATAGCTCAGATATGGAGAAAATTTGGCCTGGCGGAAATAGATCTGTTCGCGTCAGAAGAGAACGCAGAGTCCCCGATGTTTTATTCCCTGACCGGCCAGAACGCTCCAATCGGGGTGGATGTTATAGCGCACGACTGGCCGCATCTTCTACTGTACGCTTTCCCCCCATTAGAGCTGATCACTCCTACTCTTGCCAGAGTGCGGGAGAGAGGTCATGCCCTAATTATAATAGCTCCCCGCTGGCTGGTGAAACACTGGCTAGCGGAGATATACCAGCTATTGTGCGCTCAGCCATGGCCTCTACCTCTGCGCAGGGATCTCCTGTCACAGGCGCACGGAGAGATTTTTAACCCTCATCTGGAGCGCATGGCTCTATGGGCTTGGCCTGTGAGAAGCTGGACTTCCACAGAGTGTCATCAAAGCTTTTCAAAGCACCAGGGCTCCTTCTACACCAGGGGTAGGCAACCTTTACTATCAAAAGAGCCATTTTGTCCCCTCTTCCCCCAAATAATATTTTTCTGGAGCCGCAAAACATATTTGATGAGACAGCTTATAAAGTTTAATATATAGTTATACTATATCTATATATAAACTATAGTTTGTTGCATTTATGAAATTATAGAACGACAATAAAGAAAACTGTTGCTATTTTTACCTGTTACAACAAAGGAAAACACCAAACTCTTATGAAGAGGATACAAAAATATACTGGCATGTGTAGGCCTACTTTGAAATAAATTAAACACAGAACTATGCAGGCCTATTTGAGTCCTCCCCATATTTGTGGGAAATGTATAAAATAAGAAGCAGCAAGTTTGTATTCAATTATGACTAAAGTCCATTTCAGTGTGCTGTCATCCTCTTCTGTTTTTTCCCACGTACAGCAATCAACCGTCGGGTAATACGATGTGACGCATATTTTAGTTGATGAAATATTAAAACAATAAGTGAGAGCAGGTAAGACTGGAGGCGGACACAGAAACTGAAGCTCAGTACAAACCAACTGCAGCTTCTGCTCTGATCAAGAAGCGGCGGCGCTGATCTCTGAGCAGCTGTGACCAGAGAAACTCTGTGTTTTCACTGTTTCCACTGTTAAGAAGCAGCCGGTAAGTCACTGACCGGCTGCTTCACGTGAACGAGCTCTAATCTCACTGTGTGTGTCTCTCTGTGACCCAGTCATATGTAACTCTCACATGCCACCTTATTTCTCCAGACTGGGAAATGGTCTCACACGTCCTGCAGACCAGAGCTATGTTTGAAAGCCACACCGGGTCAAATATTGCAGATTTGCTACGGGACGTGGTTAATGAATGGGGGCTTGTTGACAAGGATCCTGTGTTGGTGACAGATAATGCCTCTAATATGACAATCGCGGCACAATTGGCGAAGTTAGTGCACGTGAAATGCTTTGCGCACAGTCTGAATTTGGCCGCTCAACGGGCACTCAAGACGCCCACTGTTTCCCGTCTACTGGGAAGAATTCGCAGCATCGTGGCTTTTTTTAGGAAAAGCACAATTGCAAGCCATGCCCTGAATGAAAAGCAGAAGCTACTTAATCTCCCCGAATACAAGCTCATGACAGATGTAGCTACGAGATGGAACAGCGCCTGTGATATGTTGGAGCGCTTCTTAGAGCAGCAGCCCGCAATTTGCGCAGCATTACTCTCCACTGAGGTGCGGAAGAATGCCAAGGAGTTGTGGACCTTAACTGAAGTGGACCTGGCCTGTGCTGAAGATGTGGCTAAAGCCCTGAAGCCGCTAAAAGTTGCAACACTCGTTATGTCAGAAGAAAAGACCCCTACGCCGTCTGTTATAGCACCGCTGCATGCCCAGCTGTGCAACGGCGCTCATGTCCAAGCAACAGACTCGGCCGTTACGAGGGACATTAAAAACACCGTATCCGGGGATCTTGGGAAGAGATACGTGAGCGACAGATCCTTTCTGTGCATCGCCTCAGCACTAGATCCACGCTTTAAAGCGTTGCCCTTCTTGGAAGAAGACCAAAGACAGGACACGTATACCACTGTGGCAGCAGAGGCAGCGCGGATTTCTCAGGTGGGGGTTAATTAACCTTAGTTTACTAAGTGTTTTTTTGCCCGAAAAACAAAACGACCTTTTCACTTGACTTTGGTACAGCAGGTTGTGCAGTATAATGTAATGATATAACTATACAACTGTGACTCATCTTTTGTATTTATGAATGCTATGTGGTCTTGGTTATAAGCTTTATATACAGTCTATGGTTATAAGTACATTTTTATGTTCTGATTTCAGAAGAACCAGAACTATGTACCAGAACAAGAAAAGGCTAAAACTTGTTCTTCCCCACCCTGCAAGAGAAGAAAGGACTCTACCTGTGCTCTAGCAGATTTATTTGGAGAGACATTTTCTCTTCCCAAAAGACAAGACTCACCTATGTCACTACATGATCAGGCACTTGATGAAATCAAGAAATACAAAGAGGCAGAGCCATTGGCTCTTACTGGGGATCCACTCAGTTGGTGGAGGGAGCACCAGGTTGCTTTCCCCTTACTATCTAACTTAGCTAGGAATACCCTCTGCATCCCAGGTACAAGTGTTGCCGCAGAGAGGGTGTTCTCCACCGCTGGAGACATAGTTAGAGCTCAGAGGAGTGCTCTGAAACCTGAGCATGTGGATCAACTGGTGTTTCTGCACAAAAATCTGAAAACATGTTAAGCCTTAGCTGCCAGTACAAGGCCAATTTTAAGTTTGTTAAAAAATATTTTTTTATTTTTTTTATTATAATTTTGTCTTTATAAAAGAACTGGTTTGCTGTGGACATTCTTATAGCAAATGGAAGTGCACTTAAAGTCAAGTGAAACCAGAGTATTATGGCTATTTTAAGTTTAAAAGTTAAGGAATATTTTATTTGCATTTATTAATAACTCTGAGTTGAAGGAGCATTATTTTATTTAACATCTTATCTTTGTTGGCCAGAATTTTAAGTGTTTTAAGTTGTGCAATCCTTAAGGCTTTGCCTTTGTTGTTATATGGAATAATAAAAAACAGCTGTTGTAGTAAATTCTGTGCAGGACATGGTCATTATTCAAAAGCAATGTGTATCGTGATACGTATCGTATCGTGGCCTCCGTATCGTGATACGTATCGTATCGTGAGGTTGTAGGCGATACCCAGCCCTAGTGTCCGCTGTCTGGGAGCGCACACACACACACATTCGCCCGCTCCTGGTATTTCATGATGGCCTGATACGATGATGATTTAAAAAATAAACATGAACGTTAGTGAACGTCACGATAAACGTGAGTGAACGTCACGTTCGCGTTCATCACATGAAAACTGATTCGTTAAGTTCACCGTTCGCGTTTGAGGATTGGTGCGCAAAAGCAGGGGTGGAGGCTTTTCGGAGCCCTATACCTGTGATTTTGACATTCCTACAGGAACTACTAGACAATGTTCTGGCGTTCTCCACTATCAAAGTGTACTAAGCTGCTATTTCAGCATGTCACATAGGCTTTGGGGATAAAACGGCAGACAGCATCCTCTCATTTGACAGTTTATGAAAGCGCTCGGCGCATGCGGCTGGTGTCAAGGAGCCTAACCCCACTGTGGGATTTGACACTGGTGCTCGAGGCGCTATCTTGCGCACCTTTCATGCCACTGCAGCAGGTAGAGCTTAAGATGCTCTCTTTCAAAACGGCTCTCTTACTGGCGCTGACATCTGCAAAGCGCGTAAGCAATATTCACGCACTATCAGTGAATCTGTCATGCATGCAGTTTTTTATGGGGGATTTAAAAGTTGCTAAAACCAAATCCCGCGTTTGTGCCTAAGGGTTTTAACTCGGCATTATCATATTGTCCTATTGAGCTGTCGGCATTCCATCCTCCACTGTTCTCCACGCTGGAGCAGGAACGGCTGAATGCGCTCTGTCCGGTGCGCACATTACGAGCTTGTGGACATGTGGACAGGACATCTGGCTTCAGGAAATCAGAGCAGCTGTTTGTGTCTTGGACTACTTCACACTTGGGGAAACCTCTTACGAGGCATTGTTTGTCACACTGGATCGTGGAGGCTATTGCCTCAGCCTATCATTGCTGGGGAATACAACCCCCCATAGGTCTGCGGGCGCATTCCACTCGTGGTATGGCTGCATCATGGGCACTGTTCCAGGGCGTGTCTGTTGAAAAGATATGTGCGGCTGCCAGCTGGGCAACGCCTCATACCTTATCCAGATTTTATAATCTGGATGTTACTGTACCTACATGGTCTCATCCAGTCCTGAATGTGAGTTACGTCACAAATGTGCCTGTCTGACTGACTGATTGGTTAGTTATTGGTCTTCGAGGTAAGCTTATCTGGCAATGCGGCAGTCGCCATATCCCATAGTGAGATACGGAAACGAATGTTGGAAGACAACTTTAGGTTAAGAAATTAACCCCGGTTCTCTGAAACATGAGTGAGGTATCTCACCAGATCACCCTCCTTGCCTGGAGCGAGGAAGAGGTGTGCTTACTTTTTAGACTGAGGTGATGACGTGATGTCAGGTCTATATATAGCAGGAAGAAGTTCCTCCTCTGGTGACAGATGTCACGTCTGCCTGCCAGTCAGGAATGGCTTATTGTAAAATTGCTTCTGGGGGACAGCGCGGAGGGCGTGTCCCATAGTGAGATACCTCACTCATGTTTCAGAGAACCGAGGTTAATGTCTTAACCTAAAGTTAGGGAGAGCTCGTCTCATTCCTGTGGAGCAACTACGGAGAATACGGTCTGGTGAGTGCCTGTGCTGTAATCAGCTGGTCACTTTTAAGATACCTGTACTTGTACCCACAAAAATAATTGGCTCGCCCACAGAAGTGGGGTTTCTGGCAGGACCGTCTTTTCCCTGACCTCCATCTCTACAGAGATTACAAATCTTTGGCCTTGTGTTCACCACCTCCCAGACCATATGACAATGGACAATGGATCTCCTCCTTGGGGCTCCCCTGCCTAGCAGTATAATCTGTCATAACTCGAAGGGAAGCCAAATGCGTAAAGGAAAGTCTAGCAGCAGGCATCATCCTACCGTCCTCCTCTTGTGTAGGCACTGCATTTTTCTTAATCCAAAAGAAGGATAAGACCTTGCGGATGTGCATAGTCATATCTCAGTAAAAAAAATCAATACCCTTTTCTTTTGATAATTATTGGAGTTTCATGTCAAGAGAGTTCCCTTGGTTACATTGTTGAGAGTGGGCAGGTGAAGGCAGACCCAGAGAAGATCAGCCGGATTCAGCGTGGCAGTTTGTGGTGGAGGTCGATGCCTCGGACACTGGAGTCGGGGCTTATCGCAGGCTGAGATGAAAAGTTGCATTCCTGCACCTTCTTCTCCTGTCGCCTTCTTCTCCTGTCGCCTCTCCCCAGCAGAGTGCAAGCTGGCGTTGAAGAATGGTGGCATTGGCTGGAGGGTGCTTATCAGCCTTTTGTTGTTTGCCCGATGCTCTGTCCTGCCAACATATGTCTGTTGAAACCATCTCTGACTGTAACACCCAGGATCCTGAGCCAGGATATGGTCCACCTATCATTCTTTTGTGACTAATTCTATCCAGTCATTGGTTTTGCAGTGGATGCACACCTCGCACTTCACCTGTCATCCAGGAGTTAGCCGCACCTTATCCCAGCTCAAACGGTACTTTTGGTGGCCTACCATGGACAGAGACATTCAAGAGTTCATTTCCGCAAGCACAGTGAGTGTACAGAGCAAGACCTCACACCAGCCACCTGTAGGTTACCTTCGACCTCTACTAATCTCAGACTGCCCATAGTCCCATATCACCTAGGATTTTGACAAAGGACTTCTGTTATCTAATGGTAACATAGTAATCCTTAGAACTGTTGACAGTTTTCCCAAAGCTGCTCATTTCCGTGCTCTGCCTAAACTTCCCACTGCCGCTGAGACAACCAAACTCCATGGGATACATGTGGAGTGGGCGGCTGTGGCTCAGGGTTTAGAGTGATTGTCCTCTAACCAGAAGGTCATTGGTTCTATCCCAGTCTTCCCCATTTCAAATGCTGAAGTGTCCTGAACCCTTCTCATAGAGAAAAGTGTTGCACATAGATGCACTGTATGAATGTGTGTGTGAATGGTGAATGTAAAACTGTACTGTAAAACACTTTGAGTGGTCATCAAGATTAGAAAAGCGCTATATAAATACAGACCATTTACCATTAAAAGGAAGGAAAACAGCTATAGCCGGAAAACATCCTGTTTCTTGGGCCCGTTTGAAGTTGAGCAAATCATTAATGGTCTGTGATAAACCCGACCTTCCGTGTCTCCCACACCATCTCATTGGTCTCGCTAGCCTGAAAAATTATGCTAAATCCCCAGTCAACAACAGCATTGTCAGTCTTAGCGGTGTCATAATTGTAATTATGATATGAATAGTATTTGACAATACTGGTCAAGTTAAGAATTACATTAGATGAGTAAGGTCTATAGAGCACAAATATTGCAGGAATTGACATTGATTGCAGGTGTCATTAGTATTTAAATCACATATACATATATAATAAATAACATGCAGGAGAATAAGGACGAAGATTTTTCATATTTTTGACCATGAATATCTATGTCAAATACCTTATGTAATTGCTAACCATGTTACAAACACTTGAATTTTAAATGGCAGACTTTGGCTCCCACACATTTCTCTACAATCAATAAGCAGAGTCCTGAAACTGTTAAATTAATCACAGTGAATAACAAGTCTATGTTTGTTTGAAAAAGTTGCAATATTATAAAGACAAGATGTTCACTCTGGTGCTGCTGTTTGTATAGAAACAAATACAATAAAAGATTGTTTATAAGTTATATTATTCAAATATGTCATTACTAGCTGGTATAAGCAATGCTAGGTCCATACTTTTGGTAATTATCCAAATTATTTTTGGCAGTAAAGAAAGTTACACCAAGCGGCTAAAACCCGGGCTGAGCAATGAGGCCAATGCAGAAGTGCAAAAAGCTGCAGTTCACTGGGTGGCCACTTGAGGCTGGCTCCAAGAAGGAGTAAATTCCCATTGACTCCCATGTTAAAAAGCCTAACTTTAGAGCAGAATTAAACCTGTTTACAGCCTGGTTAAAAAAACGGTTTTAGTCTCAATCACTAAGTTCATCCTTCATGACAACTCTGAGGAGGTTGAATGTTTTTCTAACATAATTATCACTTGATGGACAGGTGACATCACCGTTAGCTCGCCACTCCATCTTCTAGCCTGTTGCCTGCTCGGCTTCACCTGAGCTAACAGGCTAATCCCCGTCACTGAACACGACCTGAGTCTGTGGCGAGGTTTTCACTCACATATCAGATGAATAATACAGTTTGATGTTCGGCTGGATCTCCTGACAGAGAAGTTAAAGACGTCTGTGCTCCAGTTTCTTTGGTAAGTAAAATACTGTATTTTATTTATGTGTTAGTAGTGATTAGCAGTAGGGCTGTGCTAAAAAAATCGATATGGCAATATATCGTGACGTCCTCCTTGCTGATGCACGCATCGATGCAGATGCTACTGTAACGATACGGCATCAAATGCTGTGACGGCAGTTTTGAAAGTGAAACATCACCTATGGTGCAGTGCACAATAATGCCAATAGGTGGCAGCATAGGCAAAAACAGCACACGTCTCAATTCAAAACAAACATGGAAGGAAACTGGCGAAGTTAGTGAACGTGACATGCTTTGCGCACAGTCTGGATTTGGCCGTTGAACGTGCACTCAAGACGCCAATTGTTTCCCGTCTACTGGGAAGAATTCGCAGCATTGTGGCTTTTTTTAGGAAAAGCACAATTGCAAGCCATGCCCTGAATGAAAAGCAGAAGCTACTTAATCTCCCGGAGCACAAGCTCATGACAGATGTAGCTACGAGATGGAACAGCGCCTGTGATATGTTGGAGCACTTCTTAGAGCAGCAGCCCGCAATTTGCGCAGCATTACTCTCCACTGAGGTGCGGAAGAATGCCAAGGAGTTGTGGACCTTAACTGAAGTGGTGCAACAGCGCTCGTGTCCAAGCAACAGACTCGGCAGTTACGAGGGACATTAAAAACACTGTGTCCGGGGATCTTGGGCAGAGATAAGTGAGCGACAGATCCTTTCTGTGCATCGCCTTTTTTAAAATTTATTATAGTTTTGTCTTTATAAAAGAACTGATATGTCCTCAGGACATTCTTACAGCAAATAGATGTGCACTTAAAGTCAAGTGAAACCAGAATATTATGGCTATTTTATGTTTAAAAGTTAAGGAATATTTAATTTGCATTTATTAATAACTCTGGGATTAGAAAGATAATTATTTTATTTTACTTTTAAGATCTTTGTTGGCCAGCATTTTAAGTGTTTTAAGTTGTGCGATCCTTAAGGCTTTGCCTTTGTTGGTATATGGAATAATAAAGAACAGCTGTTGTAGTAAATTCTGTGCAGGACATGGTCATTATTCAAAAGCAACGTGCATCGTGATACGTATCGTTACTTGGCCTCTGTATTGTGATACGTATCGTGAGGTTGTAGGCAATACCCAGCCCTAATTAGCAGGTATCGGTGTCTCTGTACTTGGCTTGTTAGCTTAGCTCCGCTAGCTTGCAGGCAAGATACCAGCAGTAATGGCGATGCTAACAGGACCGTACGGGAGGTATTAAACCGACACAACACCGACATGAACCGGTCGACACAGCAGAGAGAAGCATTCCAGTTTATGAGGATGAATCTTTTAAACTGAAGGCAACTGTGTGTGTTTGGAGAACATCTCCACCACGTTAGATATCTAACGTTATGTAAAAAAAAAAATCTCGCCAACCTATTTGACTTGACTATGTTATTGTTAGTAACTTCCGTATTAGTGTCATATTAGATTATTGTTCAATTAATAACGTTAGTGCAGCTGCTGCAGTGGGAAACTCGTTGAGCTGAACTTTGTTATTATGGCTGTACGGTAACGTAACGTTGAATTTAAATAGTTAAAGTTTTACCACAAACACAGATTATTATTCTGCAGAAACAGATTTACTGTGATCAACTGAAACGTGAATATTTAACGTCACATCTGCATTTTAAGAGCAGCTGTTTAAAGTAGCATTACGTCTCCTAAAGCTCTTTATTCAGAGTATTGATGTGTTGTAACTGGTGGTGCACCGATGTATCGGCCGTATATCGGTAGCGGCCGATATTCGCCTCGTTTACTGCCATCGGCGTATCGGTAATAAACTTGACTTTCACCGATAACATTGGCCGATGTTCATTGGTATGTTTTCTGCAGCCTGCCAATCTGGCATCCAGATTATGGTACACTGACGCCGGGTTTACACCGGGCGCTGAAGCGCCGCGCAGCGCAGCGCAGCCCCAAGGAAAGCCAGGCGCCTCCCATCCACCCCCCTGTTAAACCTTTGTGCGGTTCACATGGGCTGCGATGCGCCGCGCTGCGCCAGCGCCCTTCACCGATGGTTTCGGCGTGCGAGCGAGCGTATCGCGCCAGGAAACAGACTGAAAAATGATTTTAAACGATATAAATGACATATTTTATATGATATAAATGATAAAATATGCATCCCATACTTTGTATTCCCCTTCTGTTGTCCTGGAGTTTTAATTTTCCCAATTTTCCCAATCACATAATTAAATGTCCCCCTCTGCCCATCCAATACAGCCACACAAGCAGTCATATAGATAAAAAGAGAGAGGGGGGGGGGGGCTAAAGGCTTGCTTGGAGAAAACGTCATTTACCCCCGACACCCGACATTGAACGGGTTACATACAACAACAAGCGGAGAATCGCGGGCTGACCGGCGCGGAGAAATGCGGGTCCGGTGTGCACATGCGCAACAGGTACTACATACAAACAGCAGAGACAATGTCGGCAGTGTCGGCTGTGTGGGATTTCTTCACTGTCTCAGAGAAAGATCGCCGTTTAGCAATTTGCAAGACATGTTCAGCTGACATTTCAAGAGAGGGTAATACCACCAAGGATTTCAACACCACAAATCTGAAGGCTCATTTGAAAAGCAGACACATTGATGAATACAATGATTTCCTGAAAGCTGATAAGAAAGATGCACTGGCTATAATAAACAAATATCGGTATCGGTATCGGCTATCGGCTAGATTGTTGTTTTAAGTATCGGTATCGGCCAAGAATTTCCATATCGGTGCATCCCTAGTTGTAACGTATTACAGTGAAAACTAAACTTGTCTGCTACATTCAGTTTTTACATCGTTAATCTTAGGCAGACTTTACTGAATCTGTCACTCGTGTGTTGAATAATTGGACATGCAGAATAATTAATTTGTTTGTCACATGTAAATAAATTACAGGAAGTGTGACTTTACTAGAATAGAGTCACATAGAGAACCTGAGGCTGATGTCCACCACCTATTTCCTAAACTGAAGTGATTATGATCTGATGAACTTTGAAGTAATAAACTTTTATTTTTACCATGTAAAAGTCTGTGAAGGAGTTAACCTGGCAAATGTATGACTTTACATATCTGTGTATTTGTATTGAATGTTCCTCTAGGTGACTCAGACATCCTGCACCTGTGGATGTCCAACATGAGACAGAACTGGACTCCAACCAGACTGAACACTGAGAGTCATCACTTCAACACTGACTACAGGTACATACCTGTTTTCATAGCTTACCAACAATCAAAGCAAAGTATTGCACATAATACATAATACATTAAATTATATATGCAATACTATTAATGTGGAAAAACTCCATACTGTACATTCATTGTCTTGGTAGTGCACTGTTTAATCCAAAACCATATTCAAATACATAGTTGAATATCCACAGAAAATAAGGACACAAACTTTGTTTATAAGTAACACTTCCTCTACAATAATGCCATACTTTTATGTTTCCTGTCATTGTATTAGGGATGGACAAGCCTGAAGGACACAGCTGTGCTGACCGTGTTCTGTCTCTTATGGCAAAGAAGAAAAAAGAAAACTGGGTTTACATCTAAAGTATATCAAATCATAAAGTAAAAGATGAACATTGTTGTGATAACCATGCTTTTACCAATCATAATGAATATAGAAATTGACTCAATATTATCCATGACACTAAGAAATGACTGCCAACTATAAACAGTTGCATGCCATCTTTAGTTGAGGGAGGTAAGCATGAAGTGTTGTGCAGATGAAGCTGGTGCAGGTCGTCCTCATGTTGACCAGCCTGAAGCTGCCGATCTCCACCATGTTGCTGCTGCCACAGTGGATGCTGAGGACATCAGGTGCTGCAGTGCTTCATGTAATTAAAAGAAGAAACTCACTATAAAGGATGTTTTATGCTGAAATCACTATGTCACATCAGTAGGACAAAGGAGCAACACCTCAGATTAAAGATTTTTACAGATACTGTACAATACAATTAATAATAATTACAATACAATATCAGCTGTGTTAAGCAGCCAAGACTGGTACTTACAGTTTATTCTGTGTTCAGCAGGTGGAAGCAACACACATCATCTCAGCCAGAACTGATGTACTGAAAGAAATAAACATATTGTACAAATATATAAAATGTCTTTCTACCTCATCTGTAATATTTAAGGTGATAATCTCTCACAGCGCTGTTGATAACAGTCCACATCAAGTCCCTTGACTTCTCTCTGTGAAAACAGATAAATATATAATAAATATGAGAACTGTTAACAGCAGTGGTGTGTGGAGACTAAAATCATATCTAAACTGTCATTACACATCTGCATTGAGTCTAATTCCTTGTAAATTCCATAACAGGCTAAATAAACGAGGTGGTAATAGTAATGGTGGTTATACGAGCCTGTATCAGAACATTGTGACACATATAGTTACTATCACATGCAACTTACACGTGTAGCTTATTAATATTAACTTATAATTACAATCAAGTGAACACTTAACACACGACTCTTTACTAAAGTGATGTGAAAACTCAGACTGAGTTAGTTAACTTGCTTCAATCTGTTCATTAGACGTGTTAAATAAACGGTAAATTAACACAATTTCATATTAAAAACGACTTGAGGTATGTAAGCATATGTAGTATGATTATGATAATAGATAAATCAATAGTTTTTGTTGTTTCAGGGTAACTTACCTCTTAAGTTAAGTTGGTTGTGACGGCCGAGACCATCCCGAAGCATATACACCGCAGCGCTAGCCGGTTAGCAGCGGCGGGTAGCATGTAGCCTAGCTCCTTAGCATGAGCTAACCAGGTAACGTTGAGCTCTGTGGGCGTGGTTCAGTTGTCAGTCGTCCCTAAGTCCACCTCAGCTCAACTCATGCTCCTCCTCTTCCCCCATTTATTGGTTAGCCAGGAACTAGGAGGAGTCAGCACCGGTAAAATAGCGCTGGGTGAAACGCCCACTGAGAGCCTCATTTCCACTCTTCAGAAACCAACGGGTGACGTCACGGACACTACGTCCATCTTTATATACAGTCAATGAAAAATACACAACCATCCAATTACATCTAATAACAACATTCTCATTAGCAAGTACACCAAAGTGATCTACATTGCTTAACATAATTATTAGCACTTGTAATGACATAACACAAGATTTATTGTGATCTGTAGATAAACATCCTTACAATATTTACAATATTATATAATATTTTAAAAAACGTACATTTCTATTAAAGTCTCTAAAAGCAATTCTACATTATGTAATGGGGTCAATCCTTAATAAAAAGCTTTAGCTAAAACAGGATAGTTTTAGCAGTGTTACTTTCCCAGTTATGCTTATGTCATTGTAGATATAAAATCACAGCTCTAATTGTACCTGACAGGACGGCGATGCCTATAGGATGCGGGGAGTTGGCGAAGTTTATTTAGGGACACCGTAGTAGCTCTCTCCCTTTCTCTCTCTCTCTCCACTGCCGGTCCTGTGAGGAAGTGTAGCGTGGGCGCAGCAGGTGTGGACGCCAATTGTTTGTTGCGGTAAGTTTACTGAAAGTCACTTTAATGTAAATGGAGATCACGCAGAAAACGTTCCGCAAACATTAAGCCCATTTCTATCCATAGAGCCCAGAGTACAGCTGTGTGTGTGTGTGTGTGTGTGTGTGTGTGTGTGTGTGTGTGTGTGTGTGTGTGTGTGTGTGTGTGTGTGTGTGTGTGTGTGTGTGTGTGTGTGTGTGTGTGTGTGTGTGTGTGTGTGTGTGTGTGTGTGTGTGTGTGAGAGAGAGAGACGGTATCAGCGTCGCCATACATGCACGCTGTAATCTCCCCCAGTCAGCGTGTACCCACAAACTAATGGGAACAATACCTGTAAGTAATGCGCCGGAACATTTATCCAGAGTCTATACTATTGTGTCTGTGACATTAAGTGTAGTTGTCTTTTCCTGTGTTAGTACTTGTCGTCAAGACAATAAGGACAGCGTGGGTTTCTGCTTTATTTTAATGAATTGAAGGTATGGCATAATGATGTGCGTTATGTTTGTAAATGTTTTGAAACATTTTGATAAACTTCTTTAATAATTGTGTGACCTAATATGACATGTTTGTTTCATAGGGCTGCCTTCAGGCAGAATATTTACGGTCACTGTTTTTTCCCACATTTAGATTTCATTTAGATTATTTGGCCTTGTTTAGAATTAGTTTTCTTTCTGATTAATTGGTTTAGTTTCTTTGTTTTATTTTATTTAGTTTGTTCTATGGGCAATGTGCAATATGGTTGACGGGTACTATGCAATCCTGGTTTAATGGCTTGAATATTGGTGAGTTATTGGCTCCATAAACTAGAGGCCCTCTTCTGTTATTTCATTGTATAATATCGCTTGCAGTGATAATCCACTGGTGCAATCACACCAGTGTTGGGATTCTTAAAGTGTGCTGTGCTTGTTTTATGCATGATAATTTAGCTTTGTTAAATTGGGTCTGGAGCCTTTAACTTCTCTCTTTTTAATCTGTTATTTATATCAAGTACAGGCCAGTACTCCATACTTTGCACATGATCCTGTGCTGTTCGATCAGTCTTTTTAAATCATTTGTCCGACTTTAATAAATTGTCTATTTCTGGAATCATCAGCCTCCCATCCCGTTTATTCTGGATATATGTGGTGAACCCGATTGGCATTCAACTGTCACCCTAAACTTTTGACCACTACAAGTAATTCATGGGCAGGATGACCTGCTCCAGGAAAATCTGATCAAAAAATCTTTGTCAACAAAATAAAGAAAAGGGAAGAGGTCAGAATACTTCCTGAAGCCACTGTTTGTATGTGTTTCAGTTTGTTGACTTATAATGTTGCCTCTTGCCCAATGTCAGGTCAAGGGATTGGCTCTTACATGAAAAAAACATAAATGCTGTATATTCTCATCATGTGTTAAATAGTTTTTCATGATTTTAAGCTGCATATGACATTTTGTTATGTATCTTCTTTTACAATGATTCATTGCCACTGAAGAGGGAAATTAATGCCAAAAGCCTTAATATTTTTATATAATGAACTGTTTTGCCTTGCTTTATTAATTTACACCTGCAATTGTCATTTTCATTGTTCCATTTCATGTCACATGGTATGTAACATTGAGTTCTTTCTCTCTGTTGTGATGAGTGCAAAGTCAGTCGGCTGGAAGATCACTGAAATACCAATGTACAATATAACTTTTTACCAATGGACCAGATATTTTCTTACACATCTCCTAAGCTTTTGCACTGACTATTAAACTGCAAGTAATGTTTAAGTCATGTTTCATCCAAGCCACAGAAGTGTCTGACTGTTAGTCATGCACCATTGGCTAAAGGAAAAATGAGACTTCCACAACTAGGGATGCCTAAGAAGGTACTGGTAGATAACTCTGTAACATATTGTTATTTTTCATTCAAATTGTTTTTGTTCAATTGAAATTAGGCTAGACCATTAGAGAGAATGGGTAAGCTGTAAAAGTAGACTCTTAACAGAATCTAGAATCTTTATTATGTGTTTTGCAGTGCAGGCTTAACAACAAATTTATGAGAATTACAGTTTGTGCCACAAGCTTTACAATTAAACCTTGATATAAACAGATTCAAGACCAAAACTAGATCACTGCTACACAATCACTCCTTCTCCAAATGAAAAAGTTTGCACTGCAGCACTAAGGATAATACAAAAATAATTGATATATATTATCATTATAAAAATGCATAGCTTATTTTAATGACTAATTGATTTAACTGATGTACACAAGGAACAGATTTTCTCCATGTCTTTAACAGGTGCCCTGCATTACTTCAAATTGTTAAATCTTTTGATAAAAAATACTCCATCATTTATTTTCTGTGTGGGCAGCACCAGTTACTTCAGACTGAAGGTGAAGAAAATGGACACGCCCATTTTTACCGTCTACAAAAATCATAGTGATTTGATAAAACACAAATATGCATAAAGAGAATGATTAACCATAATTGTATATGATGTGTAGGATCTGAAACAGAAAAGCAGCAAAAAAGAAAAACTGGATTGAGAAAGGGTAAAAGGGGCAGGGAATTAGGGAGGCAGAGAGGGAGGGTACTGACAGAGTGAGATGGAGGTCAGAAGGAGATGAGACAAAATAGATGATTGAGGAGACAGATAGACAAAAAAATATTGATGCAGAAAACAAGAGATAGAGACAGACAGGCTGATAAAGTTAGAAAATCTGGTTTGAAAGACACTGATAAAGAATGGCTCCAGAAAAAAAATCATAAAGGGAGAGGGGTAGTGATAAGGAGATATGAAGAAAATGGAGGGAAGGGTAGGGAGAGACACAGACACCAGGAAAAAAAGGATGCATGCAGAGAGCGAGGGAGAGAAGAGAAGGGGTTCAGACAAGCGTGAAGCATCAACAATAGAGGCAAACAAAGAAAATCCCAATGGAAGTATCAATCACTGCTCCACTTATCCCTCGTCTTCCTGATTTTTAGTCTTTAGATGGAGGTTTTGTCCCCCACTCTTTTCTTCCATCTGCCCCCCATACCCCCTCTCGCCGCCACTCCCACCTCCTCCATCCATCCATGCGTCTATCCATCTGTCCACCCATCTGTTTGTCCTGCCTCCAAAACAGCACTGACCCTTCAATGTCTGCCAGCTCCTCTCATCCTCACCCTAAAACATGTCCTTTGTTATGCATCCATTCTTTATAAAATATAACAAAATAGGGTTGTATAATCCCTGGTATTATCATAAGCAGACCTATAGATGGCCCAATTAAAATTGTCAGCCTCTCTCTCCATTTCTGCCAAACAGAACAATGAGAAAAACAATCTGTGTGAACATATGCCAACAAAATTTGCACATTAAATGTACAAAAGATCTGTTTCCTAAAGGATATGTATATGGTCTTATATCTCTGTCTTCAGCACACAAAGTAAGCCAGTGATACAAAGAGAGATGATTGAACATAACAATGGCAGAGAGGTATATTTAATGTGAGATAATTGTTCTTATGTCCTACCTTTCTGGTTTTGCAAATCATCCATGTTTTCCTCCATTGTAGCAGGTTACAGTCCCTTTGTCTATATTTCGTGTGGATCTGTTTAAAGCCCCTTGCTAGCTCTCAGCACAGTGTGTGTACGTGGGAGGCTGACTATGTTTGTGTGTGTTCTTTCTCTTCCTGCAGATGATGGAGGCGCAGGAAGGTCCCTGTTTTAATGCTCTGCTCTCTTTCTCACTCAGCCGATCTGGACTTCTCCAGCATATCTATAGCTTTAGCTTACTTTACAGATATTTATCAAAATTATCTACGTATCAAATGTAGAAAACCTGAACATTAAAAGAAAAAATTCAATCATTTACTATTTTTCTTTACAATGTTAAATTAGATTTTAATTAATTAATTGGGACATGATTTTAAATGAAATAAAAAGAAACAGCTTATTAGCATATTATACATGCACTGTTAATAAGCCATTGCAAATTAAAACCTAATATGTGATATAAAAATAAGTGTTAACCGGCTGTTGTCAGTTTACATCCACTTTAACATCCAACATCACACGACCACGTTGGAAGCTTAAAAATAAACGCTGCTCATTTTTTAATGTGGTGATTGCAAAACTGCATTGTGTTTCCGTTGCTTAACTTTGCCTCCGCAGTTGAGAAAAGCTCAACTTCAGCAGTGCAGGCACCAGCCAATCAAAAACGTGTTTGACCAACTCAAGTGCAGGTTCTAGCCAATCTCATCACATTAATGCAAATACCGGTCCTGCCTTGACTCAAATGTCAAAATGAGCCTCAATAAGCAATTGCCGTTGCAATGTTGCATGTCGACTAAGATTGAACCAAATAAAGATGAACTGGCTCAAATCTGGGCCACAGTGATGTTTTTATCCTGGCCCAGATCCAACCCACATTTAATATTCTCATCTAGCCCAAATACACTGTGGCATGATGGCACTTGGGTGGTCTGTTCCTATATGCCAGATCTGGCCCAAAACTAAGCCAAAACAATGCTGCATATCAACCAAGAACAAGTCATATCAATATGGGTTTCCACGGTGAGTCATGACAGAGTCACGGCATTAAGCGATGAGAAGAGGAAGCGAAACTTTCTGACACTGACATCGAGGTGTTTGTTAGTGAGGTGGAGGTGAAGAGCGATTTTATGGGACAGCAGTGATGTGATTAATAAAGAAAATACACTGATACTCTGCTGCTGCTGTGGATAATACAATGTGTGAGAGAGTGAGTACGATAGAAAGAACAGAGCCTGAAATAAAAAAAATTCAAAGGTGGAGGCAAAAAAAAACACCCTCTCAGAATTTGAGGGAACTTTTTGTATTGTCTGTTAGTATTTTAATCATCCAAAACTGCAGGATTATTAAATTCAGAGACAGCTGTGATGTCCTCAATCTATAGAATTTAACAAAATTATCATTATATGCTCGTTTTTGTACTGGGATGGTTCGGTTCCATCGATCGATCTGTGTGATACTGGACTCAGTTCAGCACAAAGATCACAGATCACAGATCTATAGAATCTATATCAGCCGATCAGTCATTGCTGAACCCTCGCTTCCTCCTCATCCTTCCATTCACGTGCATCCATCACGCAGAATCACGCACCAGTGTCACGGCAGTATTTATTTATTTAGAGCAACCGGACCGATTACCTCACATCAGTGGATCTAACCTCCACTCTGGAATATTATTTGGAAAGTGAATAGTTTTTCTTCATTTCTTGTAAGTGATCTCGAGTGTGCTCTGTGCGCTCTGTGCGCCTGATGGCACAGTCACGTTCACTGCAGCGATTTGATGATACACGCACAGTGTTAGAAGATATTATTAAAAACTGTTAATGACTCGGCTCTCTAACTCCGCTGCTGTAAGTTGTTTTATATATTTTTCAATTAACAGGTTCGTGTGGAACAGATATGTCGCGTGAGCACAACTAAAGCTGTTGGTTTTAATGTAAATGATGAAGTGAATCAATAATCTGGCTTCAGTTCACCACCTCATGTCTGTATCGCCACTTTCCCATCTCCAAAGCGTTTGTACGCATGGGTCAGAGTTTGCGCGGAAATACGCAAATTTTCCTGTCAAGTTTGCTTTTATAAATCCAAACGTTTGCGTGAGAAGTGGTGAACGTACGTTTCAGGCCCCGTTTTGTGCGTATGCAACGGTTATAAATGAGACCCCTGGACACATTTCATATCCAGATTCCGCCGAAATACAATGTAGAATGATGGCACATGTGTGATCCACTCCTGTTTGCAAGATCTGGGCCACAAGTAGGACCTAACAATGCTTCATGTCGACAAAGAACTAACCAAATAAGCGTCCAAAATTGGGGTGACATGAGTGAACCTCCTGACACATTGACGTTAACGTTATTGACATTATTGACTGGGCCAGAATCAGAAACATGCCAATCTTGCAGGCCTTAAAGAATGCACAAAAGAATAAATCGTTGACTCAGAAACAGGACACTGATTACTCAATAAGAGGGCAGGGAAGCGCAAAACATAAAGAAGTTATTTGGAAATCAAGTCTGTGACAAGCCTCACACAAACAGGAGCTATGATCAAAGCTCTTGCAGCAGAGATGGAAATGATAGGGGAATAATCCAAATAAGGATAGATGTTATCACTATAGCTATGAACCTTGAGGAACACTAAAATGTGCTGTAGAAACCTTAAAACTCGAGTCAGCCAATTAATTTGGTTAGGGGTAAATAGGTGCAGGTTTGAAATGTTCTTTATTTAGGTTTGATAAGTACTACTGATCATGCTGTGCCCGCTCAGATTCATGGATCGAGCACAGATCATGGGATTTGTTGTGGAGAAAGGGCAGATCTGCCTGAACCTGCCAAGGTTCGGGCAGTGGCCCAATCGCCCACTTCTACATCAAGAAAGCAACTTTAAAGGTTTCAGGGGTTTGCAAACTTTTACTGTGGGTTTATCCATGACTATAGTTGAGTTGCTACACCGCTAACCAGACCGACATCGGTGAAAGTTCCTTTTGTATGGTCACCTGCAGCCGAGGCTGCTTTTATGAAGCTGAAATGTTTGTTTTCTTCAGTTCCTATGTTAACTCACCCAGACCCTACAGCTCAGTTTGTGGTGGAGGTTGACGCCTCGGACTCTGGTGTTGGGGCGGTCCTTTCCCAACGATCCACCTCTGACCAGAAGTAGCATCCCTGCGCATCCTTCTCCCGCCGGCTCACCCCAGCGGAGAGCAATTATGATATGGGGAACCAAGAGCTGCTAGCGGTTGTGTTAGCCCTCCAAGAATGGAGGCACTGGCTGGAGGGCTCTATTCACATTTGTGGTTTGGAATGACCATAGGAACCTGTCCTACCCACTGCATGAAAAGAAGAATTTGTGTCAGTTAGTGTGGCTGCAAATTTCGGTGGAATTTCAGGTTAACGGCTGTTCACAGGAATCTGCAGGCAGCACAGAAAACTGCCGGGAATTGACGCAGGGTTCCAGTTTCTGGCAGTTTTACAAGCCTGAGAATGTTGGCAGGTGACCCCCTTGCTCCTAGGCCTAGGGGAGGCTTTCACAGTAAATGACAATGCTGTGAGCTTTACAAATGCAAATCAGGATAGTTTCACTCAGTGTTGCAGAGGTAACACCTTTTTCTAAAAGGTACTGACTAAGGTACCAACTAAAATATCTGGGGTAAGTACACCAGGCTTAAAATAAATATAAAATCTGAAATTGTAGCTTATATAGATTTCCCTTATGTAAGTAAGTGTGCTATAATGAATTACATTGTATACCATGAGCAAAGGTCAATGCTATAAATTTTTTTAAAACAGTGCAATTTATTTCAACATTTGCCTGTCAAGCTCATCCAAGACAATATGTTGGAATGGAGAGAGTGGCACCACTACAGTTTTCTAAGAGAAGTCTTTCTGCTGACACCAAAACACTGCTTCACATAAAGCATATCAGTTGTGTCATCGCATGTCAAAGTTCCAACCATTTGTCCTCCCAAAATACTGGCAAACTCAACACCATATTCACATGTCCATGGCATACTAAGCTGTTGACTCTGCTGAAATTGCCTCGTAATTTGATCTTCAATTGTCCTATTGTTATTAAACTATTTCAGTATTCCATTAAAACACAACACTTTTATCCAAAGCGACTTACAATAAGTGCATTCAACTATGAGGGTACAAACACAGAACAGCTAGAATCATGTAAGTACATTAACTTAACACCAGAAAGAATAAACTGGTCCTCAGTCACAAACTCATCCCATATAAATGTAAAGTACAATTTAAAAACTGTTATAACCGCTGCTTCAAAAGTGAAAAGGTCAGTTGTGAAGGTTTACTCTGAAAATGTCACACTCAGCTACATGCCACGTCAGTCGTTAACGTCATCGCGGTAGAGGGCTCGTCCAATCACAGCCTCGTGAATGAAGCGTCTGTCTCCTGCAGACATGAAACTACCGGGTCGTGTTTTGCGTGGTCCGACGAGTGACTCGGTTTTCGACACAAGTCGACACGACACTGTTTCCCTGGAGGAGAGGATGAGTGCGCGGGCCCAGTGTGGACGAGTCGAAGCAGAGAAGACGGGCGCACAATCCCAACATTACGGTAAGAGCTGAACTACAGAGAGAAGTCACTGCTAACTACTAAGCTAACTCTTAGATCTGAATAGCGTGTTAACAGAGCTGCAGTGCTAAACACGTCTCTGCGCTCCCTCTGGATCAGTCACACAACCACAAACCCATAGAGATTGTGTCTGTCCACCGTCCCGTTACATTATTTAAATCAAACAATAACAGAGGGAGAATTCCACACAAAAATCTAATACAAATTAACACAACCTCTGCAACAACTCAGGAAATAAAGACTTTTAAATGTGGTCTGTTAAACATAAGATCATTGTCATCAAAGGCTATTTTAGTTAATGAACTAGTCTCAGATCATAAAATAGATTTATTGTCCCTCACTGAGACGTGGCTGCATCCTGATGAATATGTCAGTCTAAATGAATCTACTCCCCCAAGTCATGTAAATACACACGTTCCCAGAGAATTTGGTCGAGGAGGTGGAGTTGCTGCTATTTTTAACTCCAGTCTATTAATTAATCCTAAACCTAAACTAAGCTACAACTCATTTGAATGTCTTGTTCTTAGTCTTCCACGCCAATCCAAGAAACACCAACAGCCAATCATATTTGCTGTAGTTTACCGTGCCCCTGGGGCTTATACTGAATTTTTAACAGAATTCCCTGAGTTTTTATCAAACCTAGTCCTAAAGACCGATAAAATTATTATTGTTGGTGACTTTAATATTCATGTTGACAATAATAAAGATAGCCTTAGCGTAGCATTTATTTCGCAATTAGACTCAATTGGTTTCAGTCAGTGTGTACACCAACCTACTCATTGTTGTAACCACACACTTGACCTTATATTATCATACGGTGTCAAAATTGAAAATCTAACAGTACTTCCGCGCAATCCAATTCTATCAGACCATAATTTAATAACCTTCGATTTTTCACTATCAGAATATATGCCACTAATAATGAACTCATTTTCAAGATGTTTACCTGATAGTGCTGTAGCTAAATTTAAGGAAATAATCCCGATTACATTTAAACCCGTACTATCCGTCGATATAAACAACAAATTCATTAAAAACCCTAGCTCCACTGAGATTGACCATCTCGTCAATAGCTCTGTAAGGTCATTACGATTAACATTAGACTCAATAGCGCCTCTAAAAAAGAAACATATAAAACATAGTAAATTAGCTCCGTGGTATAATTCCAAGACACATGAGTTAAAACAAGTATCAAGAAAACTAGAAAGGAAGTGGCGCTCCAGCAACCGTGTTGAAAATCTCCTAGACTGGAAGAATAGTGTTAAAGCATATAAGAAGGCCCTCCACAAAGCAAGAGCTGCCTACTACTCAAAACTAATAGAAGAGAATAAAAACAACCCCAGGTTTCTCTTCAGCACTGTAGCCAGGCTGACTGAGAGTCACACCTCCACCGAACCCAGTATTCCTCGATCCCTAAATAGCAATATCTTTATGAATTTCTTTAATGATAAAATTCTAACCATTAGAAATCAAATCAACCATCTCCTGCCCTCAATTGGCACTAATACACCATCAAGAATAGAAAACTCAGAAACGGCCAAGAATCTTACCAATTATTTAGACAGCTTCTCTCTGATCAGCCTCGATCAGCTGACCAAAATAATCTCATCTTCTAAACCAACAACTTGTATCTCAGACCCCATTCCTACAAAATTACTTAAAGAAATTCTGCCCCTAATTGACAGTTCATTACTGAACACAATACATCTGTCATTATCATCAGGATATGTACCACAGTCTTTTAAAATAGCTGTAATCAAACCCCTCCTCAAAAAACCCACCTTAGACCCAGAGGTTTTAGCCAATTATCGTCCGATATCTAATCTCCCCTTCCTGTCTAAAATCCTAGAAAAAGTTGTAGCCAATCAGCTGTGTGAGTTTCTCCAGGAAAATAATATATATGAAGACTTTCAGTCAGGGTTTAGAGCCAATCACAGCACAGAGACAGCCTTGGCAAAAGTCACTAATGATCTTCTAATAGCTTCAGATCAGGGGTTTGTGTCTGTCCTCGTTCTGTTAGATCTTAGTGCAGCATTTGACACAATTGACCATAATATTTTATTACAGAGACTAGAACAGTTAATTAGCATTAAAGGAACCGCCCTAAAATGGTTTAAATCCTATTTTTCAGACCGCTCCCAATTCGTGCAAATTAATGATGAGTCATCTGTGCGCACCAAAGTTAACCATGGTGTTCCACAAGGCTCTGTGCTCGGCCCAATTTTATTCTCATTATATATGCTTCCACTTGGAAACATTATCAGGACACACTCGGTAAATTTCCACTGCTATGCGGATGACACCCAGTTATACTTGTCAATAAAACCTGAACAAAGTAATCAAATAACTAAACTCCAAGCATGTCTCAAGGACATAAAAACCTGGATGACCCGCAATTTTCTCTTGTTAAACTCAGATAAAACAGAGGTTCTAATACTTGGCCCTAAACACCTTAGAGATGCATTATCTAACGATATAGCTGCGCTAGACGACATTGCCCTTGCTTCCAATGAAACAGTCAGGAACTTGGGAGTGATCTTCGATCCTGATTTATCCTTTAATTCTCACTTAAAACAAATTTCTAGGACAGCCTTTTTTCACTTGCGTAATATCTCCAAAATCAGACATGTCCTTTCTCAAAAGGATGCAGAAAAACTAATCCACGCCTTTGTTACATCCAGACTGGATTATTGTAATTCCTTATTATCAGGCTCCAGCAGTAAGTCGTTAAAGACTCTGCAGCTTGTCCAAAATGCCGCAGCACGTGTCCTGACAAGAACCAAGAAAAGAGAGCACATTTCTCCAGTATTAGCTTCGCTACACTGGCTTCCGGTTAAATCTAGAATAGAATTTAAAATTCTCCTCCTCACCTTCAAGGCCCTTAACAATATGGCACCATTATATCTTAAAGAGCTGTTAGTACCTTATCAACCCACTAGAGCACTGCGCTCCCAGAATTCAGGCTTACTTGTCGTCCCTAAAGTCTCTAAAAGTAGAGTAGGAGCCAGAGCTTTCAGCTATCAAGCTCCTCTCCTGTGGAATCATCTCCCACTTTCAGTTCGGGAGGCAGACACCATCTGTACGTTTAAGAGTAGGCTTAAAACCTTCCTTTTTGATAAAGCTTATAGTTAGAGCTGGTCCAGGCTTGTCCTAGACCTGCTCTTAGTTAGGCTGCTATAGGTTTAGAAGGTCGGGGGACACATGACACACGGAGCTTCTCTTTCCAGCTTCTCCTTCCTCTTCTCAATCTTTATCACATCAAAGTAATTCATATCCCATCAATACATGTTACTGACTTGACTTCTTCCCCGGAGTCCCTTTGCCTTATCGTCCGCAGATCCAGGGCCGCGGCTGTGGCCACATCATGGATTAGGATCTGTGGATCACGTATCAGAGGTCGTAATGGTGGATCCAGTATGGCGGATTCTGCATCGTGCTGGCTGATCGTGATAACAAAGGCAGATCCTTTATCGTGTTGGCATCAGATACTGGTAGTGGACCACGACCGAGGTGGCAGCTGATGATGGATCCTAATGGCGGCAGTGGACAATAACTGTGGACTATAGTGGCATCCGATCTTGATGGTGGATCATGATCTTGCTGGCTGCTGACCATGGACTATGATTGCAGCAGGACTGCTCGATACATAGTATTTCTCCTCAGACACTTGACCATTAATGACATTAATCCACCAATTCACTGACCTTCAGTTATACTTCAAAATGTTTACCCTAATCAATGCTGCTAAAACCTTTATCTTGATGTTCTCCTTTACACTTGACATCCATTGCACTTCTGTCCGTCCTGGGAGAGGGATCCCTCACACGTGGCTCTCTCTGAGGTTTCTACGTTCTTTTTTCCCTGTTAAAAGGGTTTTTAAGTAGTTTTTCCTTACTCTTGTTGAGGGTTAAGGGCAGAGGATGTCACACCATGTTAAAGCCCTATGAGACAAATTGTGATTTGTGAATATGGGCTATACAAATAAAATTTGATTGATTGATTGATAACAACTGTGGGATTAGCGAGAAAGTGGCTAAAAGAAGAAGAGAGCATCGAGTGCTTGAGCAGAACTAGTGCATGTTTAAATATGTACGATCTGCTTAAACTTAAGAGTTTGTTCTCGTTAAGTTGTTTCATAAACGTGACTTTTTGTCCGGTTGTATTTTATAGGAAACTGTCCGTCGTCTAAACACCTCTGAGGCAAATGGCCGGCGCCACGAACTGGAGCAAGGGTAAGATTAAAGAAGAGACGCGCTGTGCTGTTTAAAATAAGTTCTAATAATATATATTAATTAATAATATATATATATTTATATATAAATTATTAGTAATAATAACTATATATTAATTATTATTATTAATATTGTGTTGGAGGGGTTTACCCACGTGTGTATTATAATGACCCAGGGTGACCAATAGCAACAGATCTACCAGCCAATCACAAGTGACTTTTCGTTTCAAAGGTCTGTGGTTTCATCCAATGGTGAAGTGAGATAAGTTCTCACAAGCGATTGCGCTGCGATTCATATGCTAATTAGATAACATCTTCGCTCCGCGACTCCCCGGCGGCACTCCCCCCTCCCCAGCCCCCACCACCGCGATACCGGGGGTATGTTTCTGCCCGTTTGTGTCACAGGTGTTGGGGATCGAGCTCAGACAAAGGCCGAGGATGAGGCCTACATCACATTTCTTTAGCCTGCCTAGAGTTGTTTGTCAGCCATGAGGCAAAATACCCAGAATGCTTTTGGGGCATCCATGTTTTTTTGACCGCCGCCCGAGTTTAAACTCGGGCCTTCCATTGGCTGAGAGCCAACAGACCCCACGGTCCCCCCTGGAGGGAGGCCGGACATTTCTCAGGTAATAAATACAGAGAACCCCCTCAATTCATTGCTTTTTCCTGTGCACTGAAGATAGGACCAGAACCTCTCCCGGTTCCTCCAGATGATCCAGGCACTTAAGGGAGCAACCACCAAACGTTTGTATTTTTTATTTTTAACTTAAGTTCATTCTCTTTTATTTTTGTGAACTTTCCCTTTTTACCTGAACTTTATTTCGAAACAACCGCGTCAAAGTCTATTCACTCGCGGGCCGAGTTCCACAGACTTTCACCAGATCCAGAACCACAGCTACTCCCCAGCTGTTCATACCTGCAGAAGAGCAAGTAAATTTGCCAGGAAAGGCAAGAATCATTCGCCACCAAGGGCACGACACGTTCGCCAAGGAGAACGAGACGAATTCTCTCCTATCCGGCCCAGTTCAATCCCCGCTGCCACCGCGCGAATCAGCTGTAGAGGCCACGAACACAATTCACTTGTCTTCCCGGAACGCGCCGCTCGCGCATCAACGAACCGTGGACCAGCAACAAGTAAGAGGCTTATGTCTGGGGAGAGACTAGTTTAAACATTAGCGTGTTATTGTAGTGTCTTTACTTCTGCGTTGTGAATGCTTTTTAAGACACACTTCAAATACAATGTCTTTACAATTGTTTTTATTGTCCGTCCGACTGGGATTTTCAGACTTTGTACTCCACACTGACCGCCAGCATATATCTGCAGTTGTGGAAACAAAACAGTGTCTGCATGAAGTTGCTGCGTGCTCATCGCCTTCCCAAGGGAATGCAAGGCAAAGAGCAAGCCCCCCCAATGAATATATATACATTAGTTATCACTAAAACTAAATAATATAATTAACATAATCAAATTAAATAAAGTAAATAAAATACACTTTACATAAATTAAACAATCTAACTTACGTGTTGGACATCAAGAAAATAATACAACAAGACGTACATAAACTCACATACCTGCAGTTGTGGAAACAAAACAGTGTCTGCATGAAGTTGCTGCGTGCTCATCGCCTGTACAATATACATAGCGTTACTTAACTTTCGGCTAACAACACAATGTTCGCTACACATGCTAACAGTACCTACACGGACAACCCCGCTACGCAGCAGACACACCTCTTCATCACATGCAGGTTTACACAAATACAATATTTGGCAACACAACAAACTAACATGAAATCATTAAAACAACATTATATAACATGTACACTAACTTCTGATGTTATTTACAACTTAAAACTAATAAAAGTCAGAAGAGCGACGAAAGTGCGTACCTTCCCAAGGTAATCCAAGGCAAAGAGGAAGCCCCACCCATGGAAGCGCGGGTAATGTCATTGTCAAAGTAAAACTCCCACTCCACTTCCGCCAGTACTTCCCGACTCCCCCCCAAGGAGTCTTGCACACTTAACATGGTGTTCAACATACTTATATAGAACTATGACAAAACATAATGCTGAAAACTCAACAAGAAAGAAACAAAAATAACCTTAACACAAAAGTGACAATCCCCCCTTCAAAATAAAAGTGTCTACTTTAGTAGCTGTGGGAATTTCCTGTCATTCAATACATATAGCGCAACAACAAAATACTAATACTACATTCACCTCCACTGTTTTGCGCTATATGACTACATGACCCCTCTCACCTACAAGATATAATTTATAACTTTGTTTTCCTATGTACAGCGTCTACAGGTACAACTGTGCATTTCCCTTACTAACCATATAAACCAGCCAAACCAGTTAAGAAACTATTCAACTAAGGATCAGGATAAACGCGAGGTGATCAGTCACACGCTCAACCATGGGAAAACGTGCCATATACACATTTTAAGGCTATGGAATAAACACAGTATCAGTAATGTGTACCTAAGATAACAGACAACTGCAACCCACCCACAAAGTTATGCTCCCCCAAAATCCCCATGTTCCTTTTTTGAAACATTGTTCACCCTAATAAAAAAAATCCCTTAGTTGACAATTCCCACCTGTTGTGTCGACATTGACTGGATAAATCTGTTTACTGGTCTAACCAGTCTACCTAACCTGGTCCGAAATCCCCCTCTTAGGGAATTCGCCGTCTCCTGCTCCCTTAACCTAGACACAGTTGTAGATTCACTTTCCACTGCCAACTCCCCACATGAAGTCCCAACTGCACGCATTGGAATCACTGACAGCAGACACAATACTCTGAACACTGAATGACCTGTCCGATGTCTGACGTATGCTGCAAGGTGAACCAACAGATCCCATGCCCACCTGAGCCTGCAGCTCAGCAGTCATACCACCATCCACTCCACATGTTGGACGTGCACTTTCACTATCATCAACCTGAGACTCAGCAAGATCAGATACCCAACGAGCGGTCCTAGTATCCCTCTGCTCCCTCTGACTCGAGGTACCCGCAGAATCTTGGCTCTGACCAGTAGTGGAAGAAGAGAGGCTGATCTCCTTATCACCCTCTCCCCAAGAAGGTAGTGGTAGAAAATTAACAGACATGATCAAGTTCCGATGAACTGTCTTAATCCGACCTGTCACAGGATGGCGAATGTTATATGTGTGAAGACCCCCATTTTTACAACCACAACCACATACACCACCCCCTCCCAATGGTCAGCCAGCTTCTTTTGACCTCTCTCCCCTTTGTTTGATAGCAGGACCCTGTCTCCTACTTCGACAGAAAGCCCCTTCACCTTCTTGTTATACCCCTCTGCCTGTTTCGCCTGCTGCTTACTGATGTTCCTCTGAGCCAGTAAGGTTGCCTCCCTCAGGTCCCTTCCTAAAGACTGAACATATGCATCAACATTCACAGTCTCTCCATCCAAAAGAACACTCTCAAACATCACATCAACAGGTAAGCGAGGAGTACGACCAAACATCAGAAAAAATGGTGGAAACCCGGTAGTCTCATGGACCGTACAGTTATAGGCCGATGTCAGCGCTTTCAGCATCTGGGGCCATTTTGACTTTGAACGTGGTGGCAAAGCTCGGATCATCGCACCCAAAGTGTGGTTAAAGCGTTCCGCCTGACCGTTGCCCATGGGGTGATATGGTGTTGTGTGAGATTTTTCAACACCTGCCAGTTGTAGGAGCTCGGCAATGAGGGAACTCTCAAAATTAGCCCCCTGATCTGAATGAAGGCGTGCCGGAAATCCGTACACCGAAAAGAAGTTGTTCCACAGTACACGAGCGACTGTCTTGGCGGTTTGGTTTGGACAAGGATAGGCACAAGCCATCCTGGTAAAGTGATCAGTAACCACCAACACATCAACAGACTTGTTGCTCGTGTCCTCAGGTGACCAAAAATCCACACACACCAACTCCAACGGTGCAGTAGTGACAATAGACACAAGTGGCGCTCTGGCTTCAGGTTCTGGAGCCTTGCTCAACACACACCTCTTACACTGCACCACATGTGATCTAACGTCATCAGCCATAGTATTCCAATTGAAACGTTGCCTAGCAAGCCACAAAGTGCGCTGCTGCCCCTGATGACCAGCGTCATCATGTACACCTTTCAACACTCGGCTTCTCAGAGAAACTGGAACAACATACTGGAAAACTTTCTTTTTGCTCACCGGATGTTTAGAGACACGGTACAAAACACCTAGCCGGTGTTGGGCCATGGTTCTTTGTGAAACCACACTTCGGCCTACATGTTCAGTCAAGAGCCTGAAGCCGCATGTTCCTCCAAGACTCAGTCTCCCAGGGGCCATCAAAAACCAGAGCAAGGAACTCAGTCTCCCAGGGGGCATCAGAGGTGTGAAAACCCCCCCAGGGATACAGGTTTCAACTCCCATTGGTCACTCTGGACCCCATGACCTGTGAGGTCACTGGGCCAAAATAAAGCCAGGTTTATCCAACTCTTCTTCCTCTTTCTACACTCCCTCCAAGGAGAGAAGGCTGTCGAGCCAGTTCTGCCTCTTCCTACAATCCTTCTACAGGAGGGAAGGCTGTTGAGCCTCTTCTCCAGCTCACATCTTCTCTTCCCATCCAACTCTTCGAGAGGAGCACCAAGGTGCAGCTTCCAGCTCATCTTACAAAGGAAACCTCTTCGCACTCCAAGCTATGCCAACCCTTCAAGCAGCGACTCGATGTCCTGCTGTAAGAATTTCAAACAGCAACTGAATTCAACAGATTTGTGGTGTTGTGATATTTTGGGTACAAGTTATTGAGAAAGTAATGTTAGTCTGTTATGCTCTTCACAGTCTTTCGTTTCATCCAATCTAGTAACTTTCTCTAATTTGGCACACACACAGACACACGCATAACTCTTCACCTCATTATCTCTACAGGTCGTAAACATTCCAATAGGTGGGGGAAGGGTGTTATCTCTTTGGCCAGCCACCATTTCGAAAGCACGCTGACTCACACAGACACACACACATACCTATCTTTGTTTAGCAATTAGACCGTTAGTAATTTGTGTTTTTATACTTTATTATATTCATAATAAATGTTTTTCTTTCACAAATGTTTTTTCATTAATGTTGCATAAGTGAATTTCGCCAACCTCTACACTGTCAAGAACCCCATATCCTTCAACTTAGCTAACTATCTATATGGTAATTTTGGTTATAGTTATTAATTTAATTGTTAATCAGAGTTCCAAATTTGTAGTTAGAACCTTAATCAATGAGACTTAATCAATTAATTGGCTATCTTTTCCCTTCCTTTGAAGGGTGGTGCCCCGAGGTAACTTTAATCAATTCAAGTTATTATTTAATATTAATAATAAAATATTAATATTTAATATTTTTATCTTGATAACCAAATTTATTGAATGCCGAAAGGCACACCATTTTATGGTATCACGTTTGATGCATTATGGCACAACACCGGTTTGTGAGTTTATCCCACTGCTTCAGTGTTTTATTACTTTCCTCAGACTCGTGAACTCTTTCCCTGCGCGATGGACGGCGGCCTCTGTCTATAAAGAACTTCACTCTGCTCAACGTGGAATCCTGAGACTGCATCTCCTGCAGTTCTTCATGAGTGAAAACGGTTGACGGGTTCTGATCCACTGATGCCATCTGCTGCAAATGCTGGACATGGGAGACGGCTCTCAGTGAAGCACCCTCGTGCCAATGACGATGCACATCCAAAACAGCAGACACTTCATCTACTGATATCCTACCCGCAGCAACCATCTCACCCCCACAGACTCCAGATGAGTTTGGGGCAGCCGAAGCCTGTCTCCCCGTCCCTGGTTGCTCACAAGAATATCGAAACATATCCTATACTTGATGCAAGGAAATTCCATCTGCCTCTCTCATCAACACATCATAAGGAGTTCTTATCAACCTATGCATCACCCCACGTCTCACAAAAGGCTCCCTGCTCAGAGCATCCGCCACTGTGTTCTTTGGACCAGGAATGTACTGAATGTCAAAATCAAACGGAGCCAGTTTAGCCACCCACCTATGTTCACAGGCATCCGGTTTCGGTTTAGTCAAAATGTACTTCAAAGGGTTATTGTCCGTCCACACAGTAAATTTATGCCCCTGCAACCAATGACTGAACTTATCATGGATGGCCCATTTCATGGCAAGGATCTTAGACTGAGCATGGGTACTTAGACTGAGCATGAGTCAATGACTTACTAGCGAATGCAATAGGCCTAGCCGTATCACAACCGTCCTGAACCTGCGAAAGCACAGCCCCCAATCCGCTGGTGGAAGCATCGACAGACAGAATGAAGGGTTTAGCAAAGTCAGGGTGTGCCAACAAAGCCTGATCAACTAAAGCACGCTTCAAAGCCTCAAAAGCCATCTTACACTCTGAGGTCCAATCGTCAGGAGTGAGCCTTCGCACCACTTTTCGGCGCTTTTTACCACGTGCCTTTCTCGGCTGCTTGGTCCCCGAAAAGAGCTGGAAAAGCGGCTTAGCAGTCACAGAACAATTCTCAATGAAATGTTGGTAGTACACGACCATGCCAAGGAATGAACGAATCTTTTCAACAGAAGGTGTGGCACCATCGCTCTCTAGGATATCAGACTCGCTCAAATTAACAATAGCCTTCACCTTGTCAGAATCGGTGCCGATCCCTTCCCGGGAAACCATGTGTCCCAAAAACTTCACAGATCTCTGCAGAAACTTGCACTTTGCTGGAGAAAGCTTCAGATTATGCTCCCGCAACCGCTTGAAAACTAACTCAAGTCTCTCAAGGCTCTCTTGCTCCGTCCTGCCAAATACTAACACATCATCGAGGTAACAGAGCAAGGAGAGGAAGTTTTGATCACCGAAAATAGTTAGCATCATTCTCATAAAAGTAGCTGGACTGTTACACAGTCCCTGTGGCATACGATTGTACTCATGCAACCCAAGAGGTGATGAGAAAGCAGGGAGAGTCTCCGATACGGCAACCGGAAAGGTCTGTCATCTGTCAACCGGATGCGGTGACAAAAACCAGTAGCCTTTCCACAATCCAAATTATGCCTTGAAAACACACCTTCATATTTCACAATCAAATCAATCAGTTTCTCCTTCCAAACCGGGGACACATCACAGTCTTCGACAGACAACGCCTGAAGTCCCATGTCCCCAAGCTTAGAGCTCCCACTTGCCACACTGCCATTAACAGAACTACGCGCTGTTAAACTGCCATTACAGCTCCCATCATCGACCTTCCCGACATTCTGATGAACTCTCTGTTCTGAGCCATCCTCAAAGTCCTCCAATGCAATACATGGAAACACATCGGCTACTTTTGCATTTCTTCGCAGCGTGATTTTGTTTGTGGTTGGATTGATCATTTTCACCGGAACCCAACCATCTCCCCACAAGGGAGACACAACTCTGCCAATCAATATGTTTCGAGGTACACAGCGTGATGAACTGGGTTCCACAACGACAGTACTACCAGCTGAAAGCCTGTTCCCAGGAGGCAAGCGGCCCCACACAACGTGTTGACTCATGGGCTCGAGTGTCATGGCTTTTTTTAGTTTAACCGTTCCCACCTTGTCCGGAATTTCGTCTCCCCTCCATCTTTCCAAATTGGCTAGAAACCGAATAAAGTCACTTGTTTCCTGTGTTTGAGCTGAATCAGGTTTACCCAAAACGCACCAATAAGCCTCATTAGACTTAAATCTCCTTATGATTGGCTTAAGGAGATTTGTGCCAAATATCAGTTCATCCACGATCAAAACTGGGACAAGATAGTCAAAGTCAAAAATTTTGAGTTTCATTTCACAAATACCAACTGGTTCTGTCTGTTTCCCGCCACAACCAATCAGGACAATGTCTGCAGAGGATATCGGATCACCACTCACCACCCCTGCATCCCTCAACTTTGGCACATATCTGCACGCAGGGAAGTGGCCATCGACCCACTATCCAACATCCCCCTAATCACTTCTACCAACTCGCATTGTGTTCTGAAAAATTACTGTACTGTCTACTGGAGCTGACTCACAAGCAGCAGAAAACACTGACTGATTATCATCATCACTGGAGGGAACCCCATTTAGCTCCACATTGTCCTCCGCCAAAGAAGAGCTATCTAGTTTTCCGACCTGTGAGAAACCTGATTCAAGATTCAAGAGTTTATTGACATATGCACAACGATAACATTAAGCAGTCGCTTGCAATGAAATGCTTGGGTCACAGGCTCTCTTATAACAATGCTCAATCAAAATTTAAAATTTAAAATAAAATATACATATCTAAAATATATATATACACCTAAAGAAAAAGAAAAACAATAGTGCAAGTGTGTGCAATAGTGCAAATATGCAATAGTGCAAATATGCTAAGGTGCAGAGTTATGACAGATTGGAGGAGTTTAAAAGTCTTATAGCCTGGGGGATGAAACTGTCTCTGAGTCTGGTGGTGCGGGCCCGGATGCTGCGGTACCGTCGGCCAGACGGCAGCAGGCAGAACAGTTTATGGCTGGGGTGAAAGGGATCTTTAATGATCCGGTTGGCCTTCTTCCTACACCGCTGGGTGTAGAGGTCCTCCATGGATGGTAGCTCCGTCCTGGTGATGTGCTGGGCAGACTTCACCACCCTCTGTAAAGCCTTACGGGCGGTGCAGCTGCCGTACCAGGCGGTGATGCAGCCAGTCAGGATGCTCTCTATGGTGCACCTGTAGAAGTTGCAGAGAATCCTGGCATCCATGTTGAGCCTCCGCAGCCTGCGGAGGAAGAAGAGCCGCTGTCTGGCCGTCTTCCTGATGGAGTCTGTGTGGTTGGTCCAGGTCAGGTCATCACTGATGTGGACCCCGAGGAACCTGAAGCTGCTGACTCGCTCCACCGTAGTCCCGTTGATGGAGAGGGGGGCGTGTTCTACTCCTTGTCTCTTCCTGTAGTCCACGATCAGCTCCTTTGTTTTGCTGACATTGAGATGGAGGTTGTTGTCCTGGCACCAAGATGTCAGGGCTCTGACCTCCTCTCTGTAGGCCTTCTCATCGTCGCCGGTGATCAGGCCTATGACGGTCGTGTCATCAGCAAACTTAATGATGGTGTTGGAGCTGTGGGTGGCCACGCAGTCATGCGTGAACAGGGAGTACAGGAGAGGACTGAGCACACAGCCCTGGGGGGCACCGGTGTTTAGAGTCAGGGTGGAGGATGTGGTGCTGCCTATCCGCACCGCCTGTGGTCTGCCCGTCAGGAAGTTCAGAATCCAGTCACGGAGGGCGATGTTGAGCCCAAGGTCTCTGAGCTTGGTGACAAGCTTCAGGGGCACGATGGTATTGAATGCTGAACTGTAGTCAATGAACAGCATTCTCACATATGTGTCCCTCTGGTCCAGGTGGGAGAGGGCAGTGTGAAGGGTGAGGGAGATGGCATCTGCAGTCGACCTATTTGGCCTGTAGGCAAACTGAAGAGGGTCCAGTGAGTCAGGGAGGGAGGAGGTGATGAATGGTTTGACTAGCCGCTCAAAACACTTCATGATGGTGGGAAGTGAGTGCTACTGGGCGGTAGTCGTTCAGGCAGAGGATTTTTGTTTTTTTGGGAACAAGGACAATGATGGTCTCCTTGAAAAATGCGGGGACTACAGACTGGAGCAGTGACAGGTTGAAAATGTCTGTGAAAACATCTGCCAGCTGATCTGCACACACCTTGAGAGCTCGGCCAGGAATGCCATCAGGTCCAGGTGCCTTGCGTGTGTTGATCCGGTTAAGTGATCTCCACACATCTGCCCTGGATATTACTGGGGGGCAGCGGTCCTCCTGGGCCTCTTGGATCTCCACAGCCGGGGAGTTGCTCTCAAAGCGTGCATAAAAGGTGTTCAGATCCTCTGGGAGAGATGCAGACACTACATCCGCACTGCTGGTCTTTGGATTTGCAGACTGCATGGGGACCGACTGAGTACAATTAGCACCGATATGGCCAGGCGAGTAGCATCTGAAACATAAGTCCATCCTGCAATGCATGCTAGTGCTGTGATCAGAGCTGCCGCAAACTTTACAGTCACGAGTGTACCTACGCATCTTATCCTGCGGCAGATTGCGAGCCACTTGAGCATTGCTAGACACAGTTCTCTCCAATAAACTCAAAACTCTGTCCATTGTATGGTTGTCATCACCAGAGAGAGCACGGCCAGACAAGGTCTGAAACCCCGATGAGCAAGCCCCACCCACATGTGCAGCGCTGCCCCCCCCCCCCCCCCCCCCCTGGACAGAGCGTCACTGCAGCCTCTTTCTGAGATAATGTTTGAGTCTTACAACCCACTTGTACTTTATGGTAATTATCCAAGTGATCCTGTACCTCATGGGCACACCATTCATGTGGAGACTTTGTTTTAAAGATCAATGCCAGTTCCTTATCAGGGCAATATCGAACAAACATAATAACTGCATGGCGACTCAGGTCGGTAGCAGGCTCACCTTTACTGACTAATCACTGTTCTGTCGCCTCAGCCGCTTTATTAAGTCTGATCCAGTAGTCCAAGGGGTTTTCCCCAGCAAGAGGCTGCACTGCGTAGAAATCAGCCAGAGACAAGTCAGAATGGACAATCTCTCCAAAATGGCGTCTGAGTACACTATAGACCACATTGACATCGGTGACATTAGGATTGCTTCGAAGCCAGACTTTAGTGACATCCCTAGCCTTGCCCAGTAATCTATTCATGACTTCTTCTATACAGTCAGACCCACTGTGTCCTTGCTTTGCTGAATAGTTCCGCATCAGCCCCTCCCACTCAGATACTGAATACTTATCAGAGCTATCCCCTCTGAAATAAGGCGGGACTGTAGCTTCCGAACGCAAAACCAAATTTAGCTTAGAAGCATCAATGACTGTGGTGCCACCTTGATCAGAGCGAAGGACATGTTGAGGCTGGTTGGACGCCACACCAGGCGTTTGTTCTGGATTGACACTTTGTCGCAAACTAGCTTTGATAGATTCCCCAATCTCTGTTCCAATTGACCTGATCAAGTCAGCTAACTGACTGGAAGATGACTCTATACCAGAATCAGTCATCCTCTGAGGTGAAAAATCAACAGACGAAATTTCTGGAGGGAATGGTGGAGGTCCGTCTGCATTATCACTGAGCCTCACATGTCTGGACCCTTCAACAGCAGAATGGCTGGATTGTGACACAGCTGGGTTCTTTGGTGCCGACCTTAATAGAGGCGTATGCATCAAAACACCTCTGCCTCTTCCCACCCCCAGATTTCCCTCATCCTCAACTTTCTGTACAGTAAATGACTCCATACTTTCCCACACCCCAGAATCACAGTAAAACCTCTAACACAAGAAAGGAAAAAAAAATTCAGAAATTTAAATGACAGAGTACTCGCACTTATAACACAACCGGAATGGACTATTAGTCTGTCTGATCCACTAGAAGGAATTGAGTCTCTTGAAACACTGAAACTAGAGTCCTCTCTGCAAACCGGTGAATCAGCGCACCACTGCAGTCAGCTCCTACAAACCCGGTCGACGATACCCGACCATCCGGCAGCAGACACAGTAGGGTGAGGATCAATCCAGATTGCTCCGGTGACGAACTGTCAACCTCACCGATGGTTTACACTGCAACAACAAAGGTGGTCAGCTCCAGCTGACCAGTTGACGGGTCACGGCACCAATTTGTAGTCTTTACTTCTGCGTTGTGAATGCTTTTTAAGACACACTTCAAATACAATGTCTTTACAATTGTTTTTATTGTCCGTCCAGCAACAGCTACACAGATGACTGGGATTTTCAGACTTTGTACTCCACACTGACCGCCAGCATATATCTGCAGTTGTGGAAACAAAACAGTGTCTGCATGAAGTTGCTGCGTGCTCATCGCCTTCCCAAGGGAATCCAAGGCAAAGAGCAAGCCCCCCCAATGAATATATATACATTAGTTATCACTAAAACTAAATAATATAATTAACATAATCAAATTAAATAAAGTAAATAAAATACACTTTACATAAATTAAACAATCTAACTTACGTGTTGGACATCAAGAAAATAATACAACAAGATGTACATAAACTCACATACCTGCAGTTGTGGAAACAAAACAGTGTCTGCATGAAGTTGCTGTGTGCTCATCGCCTGTACAATATACATAGCGTTACTTAACTTTCGGCTAACAACACAATGTTCGCTACACATGCTAACAGTACCTACACGGACAACCCCGCTACGCAGCAGACACACCTCTTCATCACATGCAGGTTTACACAAATACAATATTTGGCAACACAACAAACTAACATGAAATCATTAAAACAACATTATATAACATGTACACTAACTTCTGATGTTATTTACAACTTAAAACTAATAAAAGTCAGAAGAGCGACGAAAGTGCGTACCTTCCCCAGGTAATCCAAGGCAAAGAGGAAGCCCCACCCATGGAAGCGCGGGTAATGTCATTGTCAAAGTAAAACTCCCACTCCACTTCCGCCAGTACTTCCTGACTCCCCCCCAAGGAGTCTTGCACACTTAACATGGTGTTCAACATACTTATATAGAACTATGACAAAACATTAGGGATGCACCGATATGGAAATTCTTGGCCGATACCGATACCGATACTTAAAACAACAATCTAGCCGATAGCCGATACCGATACCGATATTTGTTTATTATAGCCAGTGCATCTTTCTTATCAGCTTTCAGGAAATCATTGTATTCATCAATGTGTCTGCTTTTCAAATGAGCCTTCAGATTTGTGGTGTTGAAATCCTTGGTGGTATTACCCTCTCTTGAAATGTCAGCTGAACATGTCTTGCAAATTGCTAAACGGCGATCTTTCTCTGAGACAGTGAAGAAATCCCACACAGCCGACGCTGCCGACATTGTCTCTGCTGTTTGTATGTAGTACCTGTTGCGCATGTGCACACCGGACCCGCATTTCTCCGCGCCGGTCAGCCCGCGATTCTCCGCTTGTTGTTGTATGTAACCCGTTCAATGTCGGGTGTCGGGGGTAAATGACGTTTTCTCCAAGCAAGCCTTTAGCCCCCCCCCTCTCTCTTTTTATCTATATGACTGCTTGTGTGGCTGTATTGGATGGGCAGAGGGGGACATTTAATTATGTGATTGGGAAAATTGGGAAAATTAAAACTCCAGGACAACAGAAGGGGAATACAAAGTATGGGATGCATATTTTATCATTTATATCATATAAAATATGTCATTTATATCGTTTAAAATCATTTTTCAGTCTGTTTCCTGGCGCGATACGCTCGCTCGCACGCCGAAACCATCGGTGAAGGGCGCTGGCGCAGCGCGGCGCATCGCAGCCCATGTGAACCGCACAAAGGTTTAACAGGGGGGTGGATGGGAGGCGCCTGGCTTTCCTTGGGGCTGCGCTGCGCGGCGCGGCGCTTCAGCGCCCGGTGTAAACCCGGCGTCAGTGTACCATAATCTGGATGCCAGATTGGCAGGCTGCAGAAAACATACCAATGAACATCGGCCAATGTTATCGGTGAAAGTCAAGTTTATTACCGATACGCCGATGGCAGTAAACGAGGCGAATATCGGCCGCTACCGATATACGGCCGATACATCGGTGCACCACTACAAAACATAATGCTGAAAACTCAACAAGAAAGAAACAAAAATAACCTTAACACAAAAGTGACAATCCCCCCTTCAAAATAAAAGTGTCTACTTTAGTAGCTGTGGGAATTTCCTGTCATTCAATACATATAGCGCAACAACAAAATACTAATACTACATTATTATTTGAGTGTATATTTCTGTAGGACCGCCGAGTCCCTTTGTTTTGTGCCAGCGTGTCGTGACGAATCTGCGTTTCCGGCCACATCGCGGCACTGTTTACCGTTAGACCAATTTTGCGGAGATTTTAACCCATTAAAAGATCGGTACACAGCTGGACGGATCTTAGTTCGTCCGCTTGGGTACCGAGTGGTAAAGTCCCCGCAAAGTTGTCTCTGGCGGTGTTTGAGATCTCCTCTGATCATTCTTTGCTCTCTCTCTCTCTCTCTCTTCTCCTAAACCCGCCTGCACACATGTTCCGACCTGCATCCACATAATTCACGTGTTATACCCATTCGGGGACTTAGATAGGGTGATCGCATCTCGACTCCATTCGGCGCTTTGAACCACGAGATAGACCAAAGCATCCCTTTGTCCTCCATTTCCTGTTGGTCAAACCACGAGTTTATACCGCCATCTTGAATTCGATCCTACGTCAAATCACGTGGTTAGACCGCCATCTTGAATTCAATAACACGACACCACGCGGTTAGACCGCCATCTTGAATTCAGTAATACAACGTCATCCCCCGTGACTTCGTACGCCATCTTGACTCCCCCTTTTCTCTCACACACACACACACACACACACACACACACACACACATAGACCTACACACAGGTATTGCATGTGTGTTATAAATCGTGTTAAGTGCTAGTGTTGTGATCTTTGATATAGTGGATTCTTGTTAGGATAATAGTCATTAATTAACATTGATGTTATTATCTTTAATAAATTCTATTGTATTTAAAGTACCGGTATTGTGTGATTATTTGTGCATATGTATGTGAATACAGCTGGAACATGATAGCCAGTGCTTGAACTTAAACCTTCACTGTTCATTTTATAATCATTAATAGTAAATATTGAGATTTTATGAGACTGATCTTTACAGATTGATTGTTGGTCCCTGATACCAGGGTGGTGCCCCATCTTTGATAAATTATAATTACAAATTTTATTATTCTTAATTGATAATTTTATTCTTTCTCATTAATTATTTCATTATTCTTAATTGATTAATTATTGTTTTTAATAAATCATTTTATTATTTTAATAATCATATTTTATGATTATTAAAAATTAGCCAACATCAAGTCTACCTACAATTGCACAACACGGGCGAACACGGAATTCGCCTCCTGTAAACGGGTACTAACTGCCAGGAATTAGGGGGAAAATTCGGCTTTTCGTCTAGTGACCTCCGTTCCGCTCTGAGGCTCAACTCACGCAAAGCTTGTCCCTGGGTAGGTTCAACTTCAAACTCACCTACTGGCCAGGCTACAGGAACATCAAGCCAGACGCCCTTTCACGTCAGTTTACCCCTCCAGCTGAGGATTCATCAGAGGATACCATCCTGCCATCCTTCTGTGTGGTGGGAGCAGCCAGGTGGGAGATTGAAAGAGTGGGCCAGGAGGCCCAAGATGATCATCCAGCCCCTCAAGTTTGTCCACCGGACCAGCTGTTTGTTCCTCTGTCTGCCAGATCACCAGTGCTCCAGTGGGGACACGCTTCAAGGGTCGCATCCAGGTTTCCATCGGACTCTGGCTCTTATACAGCAACGCTTCTGGTGGCCCTCCATTTCTGCAGACACTAAACAGTACACTTCTGCCTGTACTGTCTGCGCCCACAGTAAGGTGTCCCACCGTGTACGCGTCCCCTTCCCATTCCTCACCGGCCTGGGTCTCACATCGCCGTGGACTTTGTTAGTCGACCATTTTTCTTAGGCTGTACACTTCATTCCCCTGCCTAAACTACCTTCTGCCCTCAAGACTGCTACTCTGCCTATTCAGCATGTTTTTAGACTGCATGGCATCCCACAGGATATTGTGTCAGACAAGGGTCCACAGTTCTCCTCCCGGGTATGGAAAACCTTTTGCCAGGCTTTGGGGCATCGGCTAGCCTGTCATCAGGTTACCACCCACAAACCAACAGCCAGAAAGAATGGACTAATTGGGACCTGGAGGCAGCCCTTTGTTGTGTTACCTCTCGTCACCCGGCTTCCTGGTCGATCCACCTCACCTGGGTTGAATATGCCCACAACTCCCTGGTTTGCTGGCAGTCCCCTCTGGACAGGGGCATCTCCGGCGTTCCCGCCGAGTCTGGCACGAAGCCTGGACAGCTCTCATCCACACCTCTGCTCAGAACCAGAGATTGGCAGATCGCCACCGCACTCCAGCCCCAGATTACCTACCCAGCCAAAGGGTCTGGCTATCCTCCTGTGACATTCCTCTTCAAACTGAATCCTGGAAACTGGCACGCAGGTACATTGGCCCATATGAAATTGAATGTGTTATTAATCCCAGTGTGGTTAGACTGAAACTCCCACCCTCTTTGACTGTCCACTCATCTTTTCATGTTTCACTCCTCAAGCCAGTCTCAACAAGCCCTCTGGACGAACCCCCTCCACCCCCCTGGCTCATTGACAATCACCCTGCATTCACCGTCAGACTGTTGGAGGTATGGAGGCGAGGTCGGGGCTTCCAGTATCTGGTGGATTGGGTGAGGTATGGTCCGGAGGAGCGGTCATGGATTTATCGCTCCCTCATTTTGGACCCTGTTCTCCTCAGAGACTTCTATGCCGAGTACACAGACAAGCCTGGTAGGCCTCCAGGAGATGATTCTGTGTGTGTCTTGGTTTTGTTGTTTTTGCTGTGTCCTCTCTCTCCCCCTCCCCTTTCTGTTCTTTCTCCTGCAGGGCATGTGTGTGGCAGGGGGCGTGGCTTGCTTCTCATTCTCTGCAGCAGACAAGGCACACCTGCTCTCACTCAACTCATCAAACCTCCCCAATAAAAGCCTGGTCTGGACACCACTGCTTGGTGTTCTTGTTTTGTTCAAGTGACTTACCTGTGTTTTTCTCCGCTTTGCCCAGGTATCCTGTGTGCCTTGCTGCTCACCTGCGCTTGTCTTCAGTGCAGAGTTTTTTTTCCCTCCATGTGCTCAGCACTCATGCCATCCCTGGGACTGTTCCAGCCAGCCTGCTCTCTGCCTCCACAGCCTGCTCTTCTCTGCTTTGTTGAGCAATAAACTTCATTTATCTAACCCTGTATTTCAGTCTCTGCTTTGGGGTCCAAAGAAAATCAATAACTTAACAATTCACTCTTGAGCTGGGCATACATTGTACGATTTTAGAAATGCTAATGTTAAATTGCAACTCAGTACATTGTCTGCCATATGAAGCCAAAGTGTGGCCTCAATCAGAGTCGGTTTGACAGTGTGTTAAACTAAAGCCCATTATATAGGCTATATAATGTGATTAAGGAAAATGTTTCATCTCTCATCCAAGAGACTTCTTCAGTTCAGTTTGCTTTCACAATGTTTTTCACTTTGTGCATGCGCAGTCAGGAAAAAAGGCACAGAGTTTGAGGAATCGACTCGTGGCTCTGTTTCAACTGTGCGAGAGGCTGAAGTCGGTGGACCAAAATTTCTGACATGTCAGAAATGTATCGTAACGTCTGATGGCCGGGAGGGAGTAATTAATCACGGCTCCCTCCCCAGTGTACAGTGCATGGCAAATGATGCACGGTGAAGCTTAAAAATTAGTCACCAATCACCCAGAAATCAGGGCAAAAAGGCCTTAAATCGCACACTGTATGGCTGGCTTCACATTAATGGCTCACTTTTAATTCAACTTTGTTTCCTCCTGTATTGTGTTGAGTGAAGGAAAAGTGTTCTCAGATCATACATCATGTGTGGTTTTTGCTGCGCCTCAGCCTGGAATTTTATAGTGTTTTCAATTTGTGTCTTATGTTAATAAGTCCTTCCTAGATGATAATTTTTGTGCTCAAAGTTTGTTTTTCTACAGCTCGCAAGACAAAAGTCTGATTCTTACTTCAGTCTTATTCTAGTTTCTCTTTTGTTAATGTTTCTCATTTTTCTCCAAAAATGCAATTGGTGAAATAAATGACAGAAGACATCTGGGAACAATGAACTGAACTGATCATGCCACTGCACATTATAAAAAGGCACAGAGCAGACTGTATCCATTTAGAAGACTACGGTCTTTTGGAGTACAAGGGTTCCTCCTGAAGACCTTTATGACTCTGTAGGGGCATCATCCATCTTCTTTGAATTGGTCTACTGGGGCAGCAGCATCTCAACTGTAGACAGGAAGAGACTGGACAGATTCATTGCTAGGGTCAGCTAAGACCCATCTTACCCCCTGAAGGATGCCATTACTTCACTTGGAAGCTCCTTCAAGTGACAGACTGATCCACCCAAAGTGTTTCAGGGAGAGGTGAGGGAGAGGTATCGCGGGTCATTCTTTCCAGTAGACCACATGCACCAATGCTGGGACTGCACTATAAACTTGGGTTCATTAACAAAAATCATTGCTGTTTGTGCAATTCAGCTGCTCATGTGTAATCCGTTAAACTGTTTATACTCATGTGCAGTCCATTACATTGTATATACTGTACATTACTCTCCATGTATATATCGTGTTTACACTGTATATAATCTGTCTACTCTACTTCTATTTTTATATCTCCTTGCATTTTTTATTGCATCCTAACTTGTACTTTAACTAATGTCTACTTTAGATTGTTCTCTCTTATGCTGCAACACAGCAAATTTCCCCTTTGTGGGTGTTGGGATCCACTATTGATTATGGTGGTGGATCCTGATCATGGTGGCATGATTACAACAAAAACTGCTTGACATGCAATTCGCCTACTCACATACTCTACCATAGCTGACAATAACTCCTCAATTAATGATTGATGATAATTGTCAATTGGCTACTGCTTTTATTTTTGTTACTTTAAGTACATGGTGATTAGGGCTGGGTATCGCCACTGATTTCCCGTATCGATTTGTTTTCCAATTCACAAGGTTTCCATTTGATTCAATATCAATTCAGTTAGGGATATGTCCGTCTACAATACCAGCTTTGCTTGGATATGAAAGAAATTCTGAGAACTAAAGCTGTAAACTGTACAAGGAAACCTCTAACTTGTTGCATTATTTAAATTTTAAGGTAGGCCTGTCATGACCTTTTTTTTTGTTGGATGATATATTGTCCCAGAAATTATTGTAATAAATGATATTGTCATCATTTTGAAACGATTGCAAGTACACCCTTTTAAAGGTTAAGTGTGTAGAATTTAGAGATTTCTTGTGGTGAAGTTGCATGTTGCAACTAAATACCCCTCATCTCACCCTCCCCTTCCAAACATGAAAGAGAACCTGTGGTAGCCTTCACTTGTAATAAAAACTCAAAAGGTGTTTTGTTTGTCCAGTCTGGGCTACTGGGCTACTATCAATATTCAGTCTATCGCAGTGTCACAATGTCAATTAAGTCACTGTATGTTGTCACATGACTAGTATGTCCATATTGGTGAAGGGAAGTAACAGGGTTCAGGAATGAAAGAATGGTGGATAACCTGTTCCTTCATGTCTGGTACAGTTGTACGCATGGACTATGTGGGGTAGGTGGTCTTTCCACTCAGCCTTTTTCTCCTCTTGCAGAGTGTGAAGCATCTGTAGAAGTGTCCTATTTAGACGCTTGACAGGATTCCCCTGCGGATGATAGGGTGTAGTTCGAGAATGAGCTATTGCTGCTAGTTGTTGGAATCTCTGTAAAAGGTTGTTCTCAAACTCCCGGCCTTGATCTTGATGCAACTTTTCAGGGTATCCGAAGCATGGGATAAAGTCCAAGAAGATTTTCTCAGCTGCTGTCCTGCCTGATTTGTTCTTGGTTGGCCAGGCTTGTGCAAAGCGGGTAAAGTGATCTACTAGGACTAAAATGTATTCATAGCCACCTTTACTCTTTTCCAGATAGAGATAGTAAACAGAGATGATCTCGAAGGGGGCACTGGTTGTTATTGAACCCATAGGTGCTTTCTCTGGAATGCTTGGCTGCTTTTGTTTAATTCACTGGCACTGGTGAATGACATAGTCTTCGATTTCACGCTGCATAAAGGGCCACAGCTCACCCACTTCAGCACCAGGAACTCCAGCTTGCCTGTATGAAGATGATAATTATTTTCAGCCAGCATGAGTATCCTGGGGTCTCATTTATAACCGTTGCGTACGCACAAAACAGGGCCTGAATGTGCGCCACTTCACATGCAAACGTTGGGATTTATAAAAACAAACTTGACGGGAAAATTAGCTTATTTCCACGCAAACTCTGACCCATGCGTACGAACATTTTGGAGACGGGAAAGTGGTGGTGCATACGTGAGGTGGTGAACTGAAGCAGATTATTGATCCACTTCATCATTTACATTAAAACCAACAGCTTTAGTTGTGCTTGCGCGACATATCTGTTCCACACGAACATTTTAATAATAAATATATAAAACAACTTACAGCAAATTACGTTCAGATTCCATTAAACAGCGGAGTTACAGAGCCGAGTCATTAACAGTTTTTAACAATATCTTCTAACACTGTGCATGTATCATCAAATCACTGCAGGGAACGTGTCTGTGCCATCAGACGCACAGAGCGCACAGAGCGCACTGGAGATCACTTACAAGAAATGAAGAAACTTCCCAAATAGTATCCCAGAGTGGAGGTTAGGATCCACTGATGTGAGGTAATCGGTCCGGATGCTCTAAATAAAGAAATACTGCCGTGACACTGGTGCGTGATTCTGCGTGATGGATGCATGCGAATGGAAGGATGAGGAGGAAACAAGGGTTCAGCGATGTCTGATCAGTTGATATAGATTCTATAGATCTGTGATCTGTGATCTTTGTGCTGAACTGAGTCCAGTATCACACAGATCGACCGATGGAACCGAACAATCCCAGTACAAACACGAGCATATAGTAATAATTCTGTTAAATTCTATAGATTGAGGACATCACAGCTGTCTCTGATTTGAATAATCCTGCAGTTTTGGATGATTAAAATACAAACAGACAATACAACAAGTTCCCTCATATTCTGAGAGGGTGTTTTTTTTTTTTGCCTCCACCATTTAATTGGATCTTTTTTTTATTTCAGGCTCCGTTCTTTCTATCGTACTCACTCTCACTCACAGTGTTAACAGCAGCAGCAGCAGAGTATCAGTGTATTTTCTTTATTATTGACATCACTGCTGTCCCATAAAATTGCTCTTCACCTCCACCTCACTAACAAACATCTCAATGTCAGTTTCAGAAAGTTTTGCTTCCTCTTCTCATCGCTTGATGCCGTGACTCTGTCATGACTCACCGTGGAAACCCATTGGTCAGCAGCATAATTTAATATTCATGACGTGCTTTGCATTGACCATTGTGATGGAAATCTGGAAATACAAGAGGCTGGAACACCAAATTTGTCTTTGTGTATTTTAATAGGGGCTTTCTGCAGAAAGGATCAACACAGAGAGTCACAAGGATCCCAGAGTGAAGATGCAGGACAGTCAAATGCAAGGATCGTATATAGGAGAACTAAGGCTGTCTCTCAGAGCCAGTTCAGACTGGTTCTGTAGGCGCAGGTTGAGAGAGGAATCTAAAAACAGACAACTGATTTACATATGTTTCCTTTGGAGATAAGCAGACATACATTCAGTTCTTTGGAGAGTAAATAAGTGATAAAAAGGGTCTGACAGTTTTCAGGTCATAAAGTATTTGGACAGGTTGTATATGTATGTAGATATAGGTCATAAAACTTACTTTTCAACTACAACATAGGTTTCAACCACACTTAGTTATTTTTCCACTATACCATTTATGGTTGAAAGTGGGCTTGTGGAGGGCGGAGTATGAGGCAGAACGTTTCCAGGTGGACTGTGATTTATAAAGTGAACATTGCGTTCAGGTGTGCGTGCGCACGGTTTTATAAATCGGAATTTTCTTTTGCGTACGCCATTTCTGGCTTTTGTGCACACGCACACTTTTAGTACAAATCCCACGCACTGTTTTATAAATGAGACCCCTGGACCCGTAAGCAATGACACAGAGTTTTTTTCCTCCTGTTTATAGAGCACAGCTCCCAGACCTTCATTTGATGCGTCAGTGTGGAGGACAGAGGGCAAATTAAAGTCTGGGTAGGCCTGTATGGGTGGACTGATGAGCATGTCAAAAAGGCGCGACACCACAGCACTGTGTTCTGGTGTCCACTGGGAAGGTGTTTTGGATGATAACTGACCATTTTTTATCCCGTTTGGCTTAGTCTTGCCAGATCTAACTGAGCTGGCTGTCTTGCTAGACTCACTTGAACTGTCTATGAGTTTAAACAGTGGCCTGGCTATTCGGGAAAAGTCCTGTATGACGGTTCAATTATCGCCTAGAAAACCTAGAAGAGCTCTGACCTCACTTACATTCTTTGGCTCTCTATCTTTCAAATGCTGAACTGCCTCAAGATCTTTAGGGTCTATCTGGATAACTTCACTGGTCACCAGGCGCCAAAGGTCTTAGAAAAGCAAAGCACCTTTGAAATGCGGCTGGGGCATTGGTAAAGCTAAATTGGATGCGGGTCCACTCGTACAGGCCCCAAGGCGTGCTGAAGGCAGTCAGATGTCTGGAGCTCTCATCCACAAAACTTTGGTGGTAAGCACTGCCTTGGTCGAGTATTGACAACCTGGAGTAGCTCCCAAGGTTATCCAAAAGGTCTAGGATGCGTGGAAGAGGGTAGCAGTCTGCAACAGTTTTGCGGTTCAAGCCCCGAAAGTCAACACAGAGACGTACGGTTTTGTCTTTTTTTCTGACACAGACCACAGGCCAGTTGATCCTGAAATCCACACAGGTGCAGTTCGGTCCCTGAACCACCCAGGGACGCCATATTCGCAGCAGAGCTTAAGCCTGGATCCCAGGAGGTGCGTGAAATATCTGGTGGCTCTACCTCAACCAGAAGTAAACAAAAAACCTCTAACTTTTGTCTCAGCTGCTGACTGCACAGACGGCCTGTACTGAATCGACACTGAAAAGGTTCACTGTCTGGGCCCCTTAGCAGCGAGAGGTCTGAAATTTTGGATGAGCTCTCCCCTACAGCCCTTGGTGGCTCAGCCCGGTTTTCAAAGTTCTGCCAGTTACAGGTCCAAAGATGATGCCAGAGGCCAGTTGATCCTGAAATCCACACAGGTGCAGTTCGGTCCCGAACCACCCAGGGATCCCATATTCGCAGCACAGCTTAAGCTTGGCACACAGGAGGTGCATGAAAAATCTGGTGGCTCTACCTCAACCAGAAGTAAAAAAAAAAACTCTAACTTTTGTCTCAGCTGCTGACTGCACAGACGGCCTGTACTGAATGGACACTGAAAAGGGCCACTGTCTGGGCCCCTTAGCAGCGAGAGGTTTGAAATTTTGGATGAGCTCTCCCCTATGGCCCTTGGTGGCTCAGCCCCGGTTTTCAAAGTTCTGCCAGTTACAGGTCCAAAGATGATGCCTGTGGTGGCAGTTTTTGTTTAATAATGATACTCTATTGTATAATAATACACACATAACATTGTCTCTCGGAAAGTTCAACTAAAACACCTGCAGGTGGGCTCACCCCACACAGCCACCTAGTGTGACGTGTATAGAATGAGCACAGAGCACAGGAGAATCACTTCACTTATACAATCAGAAGCCCCTCCCTTCGAGGAGCCAAAAGGTATTCTTCAGTCTCTTGATGTCTGACCAGGTTGGGCAGAGTTCCTGTCTCAGATCTCCGTCTCAGACCCCTGGTGTGCCCTCTAACTTCATTTACAACATCAAAAGACCCCAGTCCTGTATACAATGCAGAGTTCCCCTCACCCATCTCTATCAGACACACTAAGTAACACCCCTGCAGTGAAGCATTTGCTAAGACACACATGTGGGGGCCATGAACACTCATAGTCCCCTCTGCAACTTTTGTAAGTCACAGAAACACATTTGTTATCTACTTCTTCTAAATACATATCTGTTCTTCTATTAAACATTACACAAATGCAAAATCTGCCATTACAATTCCCCCTTTGAGCCTAAAAGGCTCAATATCCTTTATACATCTTTATACCATCTCATCATCCTGGAAGGGAAGCATCCAGGATAGATGAGTTTCAGGAAGTTGAACATATCGTCCAATCATAGACTTGATTAAGGAAATAACCATAGTCTTAAACTCAAAAGACAATACAACAGTTCAACAACACTAGTACACACATGAAAATCCAAATAGGTTTCAACAAACTTCAATAACATATTTTGCAATCATTCAAAAGTAGGCGTGACCATCAATTCCGCCCTTCAGGAATCTGAGTGTCCTTGTTCTTTCTCTGGACAATAGGTCATTTAAAATTTGAAACGATATGCATCATATTGTCAAAAATGTTCACTGTGTATGTGCCACAATTCGTCCTGATTATGTGACAAACACCTTCTTGGCTAGCATCTTTTCTCAAAGCCATTCTGTAATGCAGAGTCATTCCTGACTCTAGATAGTGGGAGAAAGAGTTGAAAACCCAGCCCCCCTCTAAAGATGTTAATCTTCCATCTCCAGAGCAAACTCATCTGTTTGTGTGTGTTCTTCACAGTGCTCCCCCCTGGGGCAAGTCCTCCAAAACCTTTCATCTGGAGACACTCACACTGTGGAACTCTCATCTATTGATTGCACACAATGAGTTGAATCTGTAAATGAGCTTGGGTCTCTGATATTTTCATGGTCTCAAACCATGCATTCTCCAGGCTTTGTCAGTTCATCAGGGAAGTCGAACATGAGTTCTCCTTTTATCCTGACTTTGATGCTCAGGTTATATTTCGTGTTTTTTCTTCCTGCCAAGGTTTCACATGCCATATTATTGGTGGCAGGATGACGGTGTTCATGAACAGGGAAACCATCTTTTCCCTCGAACTGCATCCCAGTCGTCCCATCAGGTGTCGTTGTTTTCCCCCGTCGGCGCTATTGTATCAGCAGTGCCCCTCGCCAACCCCCTCTTCAAAGTGTTGCCTCTTCTTGAGATTAGAGACGTGTGGCCCTAATCATTTCCACACCTCTCCTTGCTTGTAAACACGAAACAATTGAAGGCTGAAGGCTCGCACACTGACACAACGCACGCTCCGTCCTGTAGAATCCACTCGTGGCTCCGGAAATCCTCCTTCAATGGCTTGCATGTCTCCAGGTTGACCTTCACTTCCGTCTGTGTGGTGAGAGGCACTTGGTTTGCACTCGTTCCATCGACGTGCTCTCCTGGTTACCTCATCACGTCCTTCACCACAATCCAGTCTCCTGGTCTCAGATCATGCAGTTTCCCTGTCTATGGATTTCGGTAGGGAGTCCATCACCTGCCTGTGGATTTTAAAGAGTACAGGGGACAGGTTTACACAATATCTACCAGTTTGTTTTTCAATGTTCTGTTGTCTCCTTCCACTGTTTGTTTCTTTCCACTGCGCCGCCACTGGCGGGATGATAGGCACGATTTTGCCTCGTGTCGATACCCATACTCACCAGCATCCTTAAAGCTGTGCTTACAAATGGTGTACCATTATCAGTGGACATCTTTTTGGAATTTCCCAACGTGGAATGAGTTCTCCGAGCAGTGTCTGCACCACTGCTGAAGAATCCTGTCTAGATGTGGGGAAAGCTTCTACTTGCATAGCATACATGTCAACAAGAACAAGACAGTATTTATTTATCTCCCTAACTTACTTAATTCAAGTTAATCTTAATCAAATCCCTCTATAAATGATCAAACTGTTTGTTTGGTGGTGGATTGTTCACTTTGTGGAATCTGGATTTCTTTACCTATTTTAATTGTAATTCAATTACACGACTCAGATAAAAAAAAGTTTTATTGAGTATTGTTTAGAGTGTTGTTTTTGTACACCCAATACCCTATATCTATATTCCTCCCTTTTGACACACTGACTACAGTCATGTGTCAATTCAAACTAATGAAGAAACATACATAGGTTAAACAATATCATCCATGCGACCCACATCAAAAGTCTGTCAGCCACCAAACAAACTGTTATCCACCAAACAGTTTACTTCTTAAACTTAGTAAATTAAATCTGTATTCTTAAAAAAAAAATTATTTAATTGCGATTGACCCTGGTTTATAGCTCCTATAACCTACATTAAGTTAATCATTAAAAATCTTTAATACGCACTCCTCATTTGCAGACTGCATACAGTTTGCATAATAACACAGCATTTATCAGCACACAGATGAAAGTGTGAAGTGAAATAGGTTCATGAATCTCCTATTCAGTCAACTCGGCCAAAATCACATGCCACCCCCATGCAAACCTGCTATTAGTGTTGCTCTTGACACTCTTGTCCCTAGCATATTTGCATTCTTCAGCCAATGCACAATAGTGTGATGGGAGTGGTTTAGCCTCTATTGTATCACACAGTCGTAAACCCACTTGGTTATCTCAGTTGCTGCATCCTTTGATGCTGAACTTATCACCAAACAACTATCACTTCTGCATAATCAGCTGTTTATCTTTTAAATCTAATCTAAACTAGGAGAAAAAAACTTTTTTCTCTTTAGTTAAGAAAACTGCTACGCAATCATGTGGCTATCCCTACTGATGTAGGGATAAGAGTCGCATAGTTAAAAACATTGCATCTCTAAATAGTGATGTCTATCATCTAAGGCAATACTGTCCCATATCTGAGCCACCTGGTTGTTAAAAGGTGGGAGGTATTTTGCTCAAGCAAAATCATCCTATCAGCATATTGGCACCAGTAAAGTCATATATCACAGCGTCACATATCACACATCAAATATCACAGCTCTCTCAGCAGTTGTCGAAACTCTAAAACAGGAAAAAAAGTAGTGTGTTAACAGACGATCTTTACATATTCCATACGAGGATTCAGATATTCTTTTCTATTTGAGTCCTTCTCCCTTGATCAGACCCAAAACATATTTGTGCCCGGTCCACAAACATGACGGTACCTGTTTCAACTCAGGAATATCATTAATGTTTACACCAAAACTAAAAATATTAATACATTTTATCAAAAGATTTACCACATTCAGGAATGAGTTCAACACTCCTTATTTCATTCATCACTATGGAAAATCGTTTGCGATTAACCTTTAACCCTCTTTAAAATATCTTTTTGGTATTAAATGTCTTTTCCCCTCCAGTAGTATTATAATCAAAAGTTGATATTTTAACAAATCTTTTAGCCAATGAGTCTATCAAAACTACTAAGACAACACAGTGTTTACGATCTCAATACAACCAACTTACTTTATCCTTTCTTTACTTAACATCGTCTATAACCTTCTTAAACTTAGTTTGCTCTTACTTAATAGTTCGCTTCTCTGAGTAAATAACATCTATGTTCACATTTGTCTGAAGTCTCTCTGCCTCTGCCTTTCGCAAGAGGGTGTTACTTCCAGAGAGTAGAAAAGAGTCTAGACCTCCCATTGATATGCTAGTGTCAAATCCCCCTTTCTCTATCTAACAAATGCAGATGTTATTTAGACTCCAGTTACCTCTAATGCCCTGCGGTGTTTAAAATTTAACATACCACTCAGTGAACACATCAAATCTTTACCCATAAGATTTATCAGGCAGTGTGGTAACAACAAAAATGAATCTTAAAAAATCCCCTTCAACCACATCATGAAAAATAGCAATTGTACAGTGCATCTCTCTATCACTGTTGTACCTGTTGCTCCAATCATTATGAGATATCCAACATTCATTTTAGGAGTAATATCACACTCTTCACATCTATTAACTGATTCCGGTTCCTGAATCTACAAATATATGTGATGTTTCTACCACTCACTGTGATTTGTGTGTTCGGGCATTAGTTTATACACATCATTGTGAAAATATTTAGCATAAAGTACAGTAGGCCTCTCTCTACTGATCTTCTGATCAAGCTCACAATGGTCAATAGCAATCTTAATCATCTGTTCTATGTCTAACATTAATTCACATGGTGTGTGCGTAACCGTGTTCTTACTATAGTGACGTGCTTGAAACTCTCTCTCTCCATCTCAGTGTCCTCACCAGATGAATTCCTTCACTGTCCCCAGCTCACCACTAATCAATTCGCACTGCGTGCGCTGCTTCCCAGGGCATTCTCTTGCCCACCTCTTGGTGGAGCTGAGTCCAGATCAGAATCTAGTCGGAGACACTGAGACTGGAGATTATTTCAGTTCCTGCATATTCACTTCAGTTAAACAACATCCATACACTCTTCAATCCAGCACAAATATCCCTACTTTCATTTTCCTTTTTCTTTGTCCTCTCTACTTCGTTCTTATTCTTTTTATTTGTCTTTTCACACGCAGTTTAGTTTTGAATTACCAAAGATAATTTAAACTCAAACTTCCCATGCTCCGAAAAGACACAGTCATCCTCTTTATTTTTAAACCTATTTTCTCAAATAGGTTGTCTCAGCAATTGTGAACCCGACTCTTATTTTATAAATTTAAACTCTGGTTTGTTCAGCAGAATACGAAATTTGGAAAATAAAGTTCTGCTTATATGGGAAAAGAACTTAAAAGTCTCTTAATTTAATTTTTTAACCAAATCGTTTCTATCTCTTAAAAAATTTATTTTAAGATTTGTTATGAGGTTTTTTTATTTTTCCTTTTACCATTAGCCTTTAAAAACCCAATTATACCCCAAATATATTTAAACATATACTCACCTTTTTCTCTCAACAACAAATTCATTAAAAACCCTAGCTCCACTGAGATTGACCATCTCGTCAATAGCTCTGTAAGGTCATTACGATTAACATTAGACTCAATAGCGCCTCTAAAAAAGAAACATATAAAACATAGTAAATTAGCTCCGTGGTATAATTCCAAGACACATGAGTTAAAACAAGTATCAAGAAAACTAGAAAGGAAGTGGCGCTCCAGCAACCGTGTTGAAAATCTCCTAGACTGGAAGAATAGTGTTAAAGCATATAAGAAGGCCCTCCACAAAGCAAGAGCTGCCTACTATTCAAAACTAATAGAAGAGAATAAAAACAACCCCAGGTTTCTCTTCAGCACTGTAGCCAGGCTGACTGAGAGTCACACCTCCACCGAACCCAGTATTCCTCGATCCCTAAATAGCAATATCTTTATGAATTTCTTTAATGATAAAATTCTAACCATTAGAAATCAAATCAACCATCTCCTGCCCTCAATTGGCACTAATACCCCATCAAGAATAGAAAACTCAGAAACGGCTGAGAATCTTACCAATTATTTAGACAGCTTCTCTCTGATCAGCCTCGATCAGCTGACCAAAATAATCTCATCTTCTAAACCAACAACTTGTATCTCAGACCCCATTCCTACAAAATTACTTAAAGAAATTCTGCCCCTAATTGACAGTTCATTACTGAACACAATACATCTGTCATTATCATCAGGATATGTACCACAGTCTTTTAAAATAGCTGTAATCAAACCCCTCCTCAAAAAACCCACCTTAGACCCAGAGGTTTTAGCCAATTATCGTCCGATATCTAATCTCCCCTTCCTGTCTAAAATCCTAGAAAAAGTTGTAGCCAATCAGCTGTGTGAGTTTCTCCAGGAAAATAATATATATGAAGACTTTCAGTCAGGGTTTAGAGCCAATCACAGCACAGAGACAGCCTTGGCAAAAGTCACTAATGATCTTCTAATAGCTTCAGATCAGGGGTTTGTGTCTGTCCTCGTTCTGTTAGATCTTAGTGCAGCATTTGACACAATTGACCATAATATTTTATTACAGAGACTAGAACAGTTAATTAGCATTAAAGGAACCGCCCTAAAATGGTTTAAATCCTATTTTTCAGACCGCTCCCAATTCGTGCAAATTAATGATGAGTCATCTGTGCGCACCAAAGTTAACCATGGTGTTCCACAAGGCTCTGTGCTCGGCCCAATTTTATTCTCATTATATATGCTTCCACTTGGAAACATTATCAGGACACACTCTGTAAATTTCCACTGCTATGCGGATGACACCCAGTTATACTTGTCAATAAAACCTGAACAAAGTAATCAAATAACTAAACTCCAAGCATGTCTCAAGGACATAAAAACCTGGATGACCCGCAATTTTCTCTTATTAAACTCAGATAAAACAGAGTTTCTAATACTTGGCCCTAAACACCTTAGAGATACATTATCTAACGATATAGCTGCGCTAGACGACATTGCCCTTGCTTCCAATGAAACAGTCAGGAACTTGGGAGTGATCTTCGATCCTGATTTATCCTTTAATTCTCACTTAAAACTAATTTCTAGGACAGCCTTTTTTCACTTGCGTAATATCTCCAAAATCAGACATGTCCTTTCTCAAAAGGATGCAGAAAAACTAATCCACGCCTTTGTTACATCCAGACTGGATTATTGTAATTCCTTATTATCAGGCTCCAGCAGTAAGTCGTTAAAGACTCTGCAGCTTGTCCAAAATGCCGCAGCACGTGTCCTGACAAGAACCAAGAAAAGAGAGCACATTTCTCCAGTATTAGCTTCGCTACACTGGCTTCCGGTTAAATCTAGAATAGAATTTAAAATTCTCCTCCTCACCTTCAAGGCCCTTAACAATATGGCACCATTATATCTTAAAGAGCTGTTAGTACCTTATCAACCCACTAGAGCACTGCGCTCCCAGAATTCAGGCTTACTTGTCGTCCCTAAAGTCTCTAAAAGTAGAGTAGGAGCCAGAGCTTTCAGCTATCAAGCTCCTCTCCTGTGGAATCATCTCCCACTTTCAGTTCGGGAGGCAGACACCATCTGTACGTTTAAGAGTAGGCTTAAAACCTTCCTTTTTGATAAAGCTTATAGTTAGAGCTGGTCCAGGCTTGTCCTAGACCTGCTCTTAGTTAGGCTGCTATAGGTTTAGAAGGTCGGGGGACACATGACACACGGAGCTTCTCTTTCCAGCTTCTCCTTCCTCTTCTCAATCTTTATCACATCAAAGTAATTCATATCCCATCAATACATGTTACTGACTTGACTTCTTCCCCGGAGTCCCTTTGCCTTATCGTCCGCAGATCCAGGGCCGCGGCTGTGGCCACATCATGGATTAGGATCTGTGGATCACGTATCAGAGGTCGTAATGGTGGATCCAGTATGGCGGATTCTGCATCGTGCTGGCTGATCGTGATAACAAAGGCAGATCCTTTATCGTGTTGGCATCAGATACTGGTAGTGGACCACGACCGAGGTGGCAGCTGATGATGGATCCTAATGGCGGCAGTGGACAATAACTGTGGACTATAGTGGCATCCGATCTTGATGGTGGATCATGATCTTGCTGGCTGCTGACCATGGACTATGATTGCAGCAGGACTGCTCGATACATAGTATTTCTCCTCAGACACTTGACCATTAATGACATTAATCCACCAATTCACTGACCTTCAGTTATACTTCAAAATGTTTACCCTAATCAATGCTGCTAAAACCTTTATCTTGATGTTCTCCTTTACACTTGACATCCATTGCACTTCTGTCCGTCCTGGGAGAGGGATCCCTCACATGTGGCTCTCTCTGAGGTTTCTACGTTCTTTTTTCCCTGTTAAAAGGGTTTTTAAGTAGTTTTTCCTTACTCTTGTTGAGGGTTAAGGGCAGAGGATGTCACACCATGTTAAAGCCCTATGAGACAAATTGTGATTTGTGAATATGGGCTATACAAATAAAATTTGATTGATTGATTCTCTCCAGTTCGAGGATTCTCACACTCCTCTCTTTTTCTTTTCTCCTCTGCTTTCTCAGCTGAAATCCTCAGCTTAAATACTCAGTTTAGTTTCATCAAATTCTACATGTTTCTTCTTTCACAGTCAGACATATCCATCAACAAAATTTGTTAAGTTTTAGTTTATTAGTGTTTTAGTGTTAGTAACCTTAAACCTTCAACCAACACCAAAATGCTTTTAACCTTCAACCAACCTCCAAAAAATGCTTTTGTAAGGAACAATAAAAACCATCTCCAATATAATGTTGTCAATTGTAATTACCTCTTGTAATTCCTGATCACTTGGCAAATTTCTCAATTATTGTTCCTAAGTTTTTGATTCCTTAATACATTTTAAATACTCTGCCTGATATAATGCCTTAGAGAAATCTCATATTCACACTTCTCTTTAGCACCTCGCATGCAGGTATAAAATGTACTGGAATTATCAGATTTTCAACAGATTGCTGTACTGAGACGATCCGGACCTGGCCTTGGTCCTTCCGTCCCAGCTACACCTCTATTGCAAAATAATAATAATATTACTATATATTAATAATACCTACTAGTCATGAGCCCGACATCAGAGCCCAATCTTATTTATAATATTTTTGAACTTTTCCTAAAGATCGAAACGAAGCTTCATGGATCCTACACCGATTTCCAAAACCTAGCCATGCAGACACGTCTGTCCCTCAATACAATGAATGAGTGAATCTCTTTTTCCTGGATCTTTTCCTAAAGATCATAACATTGGACCTTTTCCTAAAGGTCATAACATCTGTGGATCTTTTCCTAAAGATCATAACATTGGACCTTTTCCTAAAGGTCATAACATCTGTGGATCTTTTCCTAAAGATCATAACATTGGACCTTTTCCTAAAGGTCATAACATCTGTGGATCTTTTCCTAATAGATCATAACATTGGACCTTTTCCTAAAGATCATAACATTTTAATTTTACTTACCCGAAAGACAATGCTTGTTTTCCAAACCAGGTCCGTTGGATCACCTCAGTGAGTGCACTCCTGGCTCTCAAGCATTCGGCCCTCATTTTGTTGAGGTATGAGTCCCAGACTTTCCTCAGCGTTGAGATCCAGAGTGTCTGCTCACACGAGTGATCCTGCCGACAACGCCAAAATTGTGGTGGCAGTTTTTGTTTAATAATGATACTCTATTGTATAATAATACACACGTAACATTGTCTCTCGGAAAGTTCAACTAAAACACCTGCAGGTGGGCTCACCCCACACAGCCACCTAGTGTGACGTGTATAGAATGAGCACAGAGCACAGAGCACAGGAGAATCACTTCACTTATACAATCAGAAGCCCCTCCCTTCGAGGAGCCAAAAGGTATTCTTCAGTCTCTTGATGTCTGACCAGGTTGGGCAGAGTTCCTGTCTCAGATCTCCATCTCAGACCCCTGGTGTGACCTCTAACTTCATTTACAACATCAAAAGACTCCAGTCCTGTATACAATGCAGAGTTCCCCTCACCCATCTCTATCAGACACACTAAGTAACACCCCTGCAGTGAAGCATTTGCTAAGACACACATGTGGGGGCCATAAACACTTATAGTCCCCTCTGCAACTTTTGTAAGTCACAGAAACACATTTGTTATCTACTTCTTCTAAATACATATCTGTTCTTCTATTAAACATTACACGAATGCAAAATCTGCCATTACATGCCAGAGGCCAGTTGATCCTGAAATCCACACAGGTGCAGTTCGGTCCCCGAACCACCCAGGGATCCCATATTCGCAGCACAGCTTAAGCCTGGCACCCAGGAGGTGCATGAAAAATCTGGTGGCTCTACCTCAACCAGAAGTTAAAAAAAAACTCTAACTGTTGTCTCAGCTGCTGACTGCACAGACGGCCTGTACTGAATCGACACTGAAAAGGTTCACTGTCTGGGCCCCTTAGCAGCGAGAGGTCTGAAATTTTGGATGAGCTCTCCCCTGCGGCCCTTGGTGGCTCAGCCCGGTTTTTAAAGTTCTGCCAGTTACAGGTCCAAAGATGATGCCAGAGGCCAGTTGATCCTGAAATCCACACAGGTGCAGTTCGGTCCCCGAACCACCCAAGGATCCCATATTCGCAGCACAGCTTAAGCTTGGCACACAGGAGGTGCATGAAAAATCTGGTGGCTCTACCTCAACGAGAAGTAAAAAAAAAACCTCTACATTTTGTCTCAGCTGCTGACTGCACAGACGGCCTGTACTGAATCGACACTGAAAAGGTTCACAGTCTGGGCCCCTTAGCAGCGAGAGGTCTGAAATTTTGGATGAGCTCTCCCCTACAGCCCTTGGTGGCTCAGCCCGGTTTTCAAAGTTCTGCCAGTTACAGGTCCAAAGATGATGCCAGAGGCCAGTTGATCCTGAAATCCACACAGGTGCAGTTCGGTCCCCGAACCACCCAGGGATCCCATATTCGCAGCACAGCTTAAGCTTGGCACACAGGAGGTGCATGAAAAATCTGGTGGCTCTACCTCAACCAGAAGTTAAAAAAAAACCTCTAACTTTTGTCTCAGCTGCTGACTGCACAGACGGCCTGTACTGAATGGACAATGAAAAGGGCCACTGTCTGGGCCCCTTAGCAGCGAGAGGTCTGAAATTTTGGTTGAGCTCTCCCCTACAGCTCTTGGTGGCTCAGCCCGGTTTTTAAAGTTCTGCCAGTTACAGGTCCAAAGATGATGCCAGAGGCCAGTTGATCCTGAAATCCACACAGGTGCAGTTCGGTCCCCGAACCACCCAGGGATCCCATATTCGCAGCACAGCTTAAGCTTGGCACCCAGGAGGTGCATGCAAAATCTGGTGGCTCTACCTCAACCAGAAGTAAAAAAACAACCTCTAACTTATGTATCAGCTGCTGACTGCACAGACGGCCTGTACTGAATGGACACTGAAAAGGGCCACTGTCCGGGCCCCTTAGCAGCGAGAGGTCTGAAATTTTTGATGAGCTCTCCCCTGCAGCCCTTGGTGGCTCATCCCGGTTTTCAAAGTTCTGCCAGTTACAGGTCCAAAGATGATGCCAGAGGCCAGTTGATCCTGAAATCCACACAGGTGCAGTTCGGTCCCCGAACCACCCAGGGATCCCATATTCGCAGCACAGCTTAAGCTTGGCACCCAGGAGGTGCATGCAAAATCTGGTGGCTCTAGCTCAACCAGAAGTTAAAAAAAAAACTCTAACTTTTGTCTCAGCTGCTGACTGCACAGACGGCCTGTACTGAATGGACAATGAAAAGGGCCACTGTCTGGGCCCCTTAGCAGCGAGAGGTCTGAAATTTTGGATGAGCTCTTCCCTACAGCTCTTGGTGGCTCAGTCCGGTTTTCAAAGTTCTGCCAGTTACAGGTCCAAAGATGATGCCAGAGGCCAGTTGATCCTGAAATCCACACAGGTGCAGTTCGGTCCCCGAACCACCCAGGGATCCCATATTCGCAGCACAGCTTAAGCTTGGCACCCAGGAGGTGCATGCAAAATCTGGTGGCTCTACCTCAACCAGAAGTAAAAAAAAAACCTCTAACTTATGTATCAGCTGCTGACTGCACAGACGGCCTGTACTGATTGGACACTGAAAAGGGCCTCTGTCTGTGCCCCTTAGCAGCGACAGGTGTGAAATTTTGGATGAGCTCTCCCCTACAGCCCTTGGTGGCTCAGCCCGGTTTTCAAAGTTCTGCCAGTTACAGGTCCAAAGATGATGCCAGAGGCCAGTTGATCCTGAAATCCACACAGGTGCAGTTCGGTCCCCGAACCACCCAGGGATCCCATATTCGCAGCACAGCTTAAGCTTGGCACCCAGGAGGTGCATGCAAAATCTGGTGGCTCTACCTCAACCAGAAGTAAAAAAAAACCCTCTAACTTATGTATCAGCTGCTGACTGCACAGACGGCCTGTACTGAATGGACACTGAAAAGGGCCACTGTCTGGGCCCCTTAGCAGCGAGAGGTCTGAAATTTTGGATGAGCTCTCCCCTGCAGCCCTTGGTGGCTCATCCCGGTTTTCAAAGTTCTGCCAGTTACAGGTCCAAAGATGATGCCAGAGGCCAGTTGATCCTGAAATCCACACAGGTGCAGTTCGGTCCCTGAACCATCCAGGGACGCCATATTCGCAGCAGAGCTTAAGCCTGGCACCCAGGAGGTGCATGAAAAATCTGGTGGCTCTAGCTCAACCAGAAGTTAAAAAAAACCCTCTAACTTTTGTCTCAGCTGCTGACTGCACAGACGGCCTGTACTGAATGGACACTGAAAAGGGCCACTGTCTGGGCCCCTTATTAGCGAGAGGTCTGAAATTTTGGATGAGCTCTCCCCTGTTGCCCTTGGTGGCTCAGCCCGGTTTTCAAAGTTCTGCCAGATACAGGTCCAAAGATGATGCCAGAGGCCAGTTGATCCTGAAATCCACACAGGTGCAGTTCGGTCCCTGAACCATCCAGGGACGCCATATTCGAAGCAGAGCTTAAGCCTGGCACCCAGGAGGTGCATGCAAAATCTGGTGGCTCTAGCTCAACCAGAAGTTAAAAAAACACCTCTAACTTTTGTCTCAGCTGCTGACTGCACAGACGGCCTGTACTGAATGGACACTGAAAAGGGCCACTGTCTGGGCCCCTTATTAGCGAGAGGTCTGAAATTTTGGATGAGCTCTCCCCTGCAGCCCTTGGTGGCTCATCCCGGTTTTCAAAGTTCTGCCAGTTACAGGTCCAAAGATGATGCCAGAGGCCAGTTGATCCTGAAATCCACACAGGTGCAGTTCGGTCCCTGAACCATCCAGGGACGCCATATTCGCAGCAGAGCTTAAGCCTGGCACCCAGGAGGTGCATGAAAAATCTGGTGGCTCTAGCTCAACCAGAAGTTAAAAAAAACACCTCTAACTTTTGTCTCAGCTGCTGACTGCACAGACGGCCTGTACTGAATGGACACTGAAAAGGGCCACTGTCTGGGCCCCTTAGTAGCGAGAGGTCTGAAATTTTGGATGAGCTCTCCCCTGTTGCCCTTGGTGGCTCAGCCCGGTTTTCAAAGTTCTGCCAGATACAGGTCCAAAGATGATGCCAGAGGCCAGTTGATCCTGAAATCCACACAGGTGCAGTTCGGTCCCTGAACCATCCAGGGACGCCATATTCGAAGCAGAGCTTAAGCCTGGCACCCAGGAGGTGCATGAAAAATCTGGTGGCTCTAGCTCAACCAGAAGTAAAAAAACCACCTCTAACTTTTGTCTCAGCTGCTGACTGCACAGACGGCCTGTACTGAATGGACACTGAAAAGGGCCACTGTCTGGGCCCCTTATTAGCGAGAGGTCTGAAATTTTGGATGAGCTCTCCCCTGTTGCCCTTGGTGGCTCAGCCCGGTTTTCAAAGTTCTGCCAGTTACAGGTCCAAAGATGATGCCAGAGGCCAATTGATCCTGAAATCCACACAGGTGCAGTTCGGTCCCCGAACCACCCAGGGATCCCATATACGCAGCACAGCTTAAGCTTGTCACACAGGAGGTGCATGAAAAATCTGGTGGCTCTACCTCAACCAGAAGTAAAAAAAAAACCTCTACATTTTGTCTCAGCTGCTGACTGTACAGACGGCCTGTACTGAATCGACACTGAAAAGGTTCACAGTCTGGGCCCCTTAGCAGCGAGAGGTCTGAAATTTTGGATGAGCTCTCCCCTACAGCCCTTGGTGGCTCAGCCCGGTTTTCAAAGTTCTGCCAGTTACAGGTCCAAAGATGATGCCAGAGGCCAGTTGATCCTGAAATCCACACAGGTGCAGTTCGGTCCCTGAACCACCCAGGGACGCTATATTCGCAGCAGAGCTTAAGCTTGGCACACAGGAGGTGCATGAAAAATCTGGTGGCTCTACCTCAACCAGAAGTTAAAAAAAAAACTCTAACTTTTGTCTCAGCTGCTGACTGCACAGACGGCCTGTACTGATTGGACACTGAAAAGGGCCTCTGTCTGGGCCCCTTAGCAGCGACAGGTGTGAAATTTTGGATGAGCTCTCCCCTGCAGCCCTTGGTGGCTCATCCCGGTTTTCAAAGTTCTGCCAGTTACAGGTCCAAAGATGATGCCAGAGGCCAGTTGATCCTGAAATCCACACAGGTGCAGTTCGGTCCCTGAACCATCCAGGGACGCCATATTCGCAGCAGAGCTTAAGCCTGGCACCCAGGAGGTGCATGAAAAATCTGGTGGCTCTAGCTCAACCAGAAGTTAAAAAAACCACCTCTAACTTTTGTCTCAGCTGCTGACTGCACAGACGGCCTGTACTGAATCGACACTGAAAAGGTTCACTGTCTGGGCCCCTTAGCAGCGAGAGGTCTGAAATTTTGGATGAGCTCTCCCCTGCGGCCCTTGGTGGCTCAGCCCGGTTTTCAAAGTTCTGCCAGTTACAGGTCCAAAGATGATGCCAGAGGCCAGTTGATCCTGAAATCCACACAGGTGCAGTTCGGGCCCCGAGCCACGCAGGGGCCCCAGATTCGCAGCAGAGCTTAAGCTCGGCACCCAGGAGGTGCATGAAAAATCTGATGGCTCTAGCTCAACCAGAAGTAAAAAAAACACCTCTAACTTTTGTCTCAGCTGCTGACTGCACAGACGGCCTGTACTGATTGGACACTGAAAAGGGCCTCTGTCTGGGCCCCTTAGCAGCGAGAGGTCTGAAATTTTGGATGAGCTCTCCCCTACAGCCCTTGGTGGCTCAGCCCGGTTTTCAAAGTTCTGCCAGTTACAGGTCCAAAGATGATGCCAGAGGCCAGTTGATCCTGAAATCCACACAGGTGCAGTTCGGTCCCTGAACCACCCAGGGACGCTATATTCGCAGCAGAGCTTAAGCTTGGCACACAGGAGGTGCATGAAAAATCTGGTGGCTCTACCTCAACCAGAAGTAAAAAAAAAAACTCTAACTTTTGTCTCAGCTGCTGACTGCACAGACGGCCTGTACTGAATTGGACACTGAAAAGGGCCTCTGTCTGGGCCCCTTAGCAGCGAGAGGTCTGAAATTTTGGATGAGCTCTCCCCTACAGCCCTTGGTGGCTCAGCCCGGTTTTCAAAGTTCTGCCAGTTACAGGTCCAAAGATGATGCCAGAGGCCAGTTGATCCTGAAATCCACACAGGTGCAGTTCGGTCCCTGAACCATCCAGGGACGCCATATTCGCAGCAGAGCTTAAGCCTGGCACCCAGGAGGTGCATGAAAAATCTGGTGGCTCTAGCTCAACCAGAAGTAAAAAAAACACCTCTAACTTTTGTCTCAGCTGCTGACTGCACAGACGGCCTGTACTGAATGGACACTGAAAAGGGCCACTGTCTGGGCCCCTTAGCAGCGAGAGGTCTGAAATTTTGGATGAGCTCTCCCCTTCGCCCTTGGTGGCTCAGCCCGGTTTTCAAAGTTCTGCCAGTTACAGGTCCAAAGATGATGCCAGAGGCCAGTTGATCCTGAAATCCACACAGGTGCAGTTCGGTCCCCGAACCACCCAGGGATCCCATATTCGCAGCACAGCTTAAGCTTGGCACACAGGAGGTGCATGAAAAATCTGGTGGCTCTACCTCAACCAGAAGTAAAAAAAAAACCTCTAACTTTTGTCTCAGCTGCTGACTGCACAGACGGCCTGTACTGAATGGACACTGAAAAGGGCCACTGTCTGGGCCCCTTAGCAGCGAGAGGTCTGAAATTTTGGATGAGCTCTCCCCTACAGGCCCTTGGTGGCTCAGCCCGGTTTTCAAAGTTCTGCCAGTTACAGGTCCAAAGATGATGCCAGAGGCCAGTTGATCCTGAAATCCACACAGGTGCAGTTCGGTCCCCGAACCACCCAGGGATCCCATATTCGCAGCACAGCTTAAGCTTGGCACACAGGAGGTGCATGAAAAATCTGGTGGCTCTACCTCAACCAGAAGTAAACAAAAAACCTCTAACTTTTGTCTCAGCTGCTGACTGCACAGACGGCCTGTACTGAATCGACACTGAAAAGGTTCACTGTCTGGGCCCCTTAGCAGCGAGAGGTCTGAAATTTTGGATGAGCTCTCCCCTACGGCCCTTGGTGGCTCAGCCCGGTTTTCAAAGTTCTGCCAGTTACAGGTCCAAAGATGATGCCAGAGGCCAGTTGATCCTGAAATCCACACAGGTGCAGTTCGGTCCCCGAACCACCCAGGGATCCCATATTCGCAGCAGAGCTTAGGCTGGCACCCAGGAGGTGCATGAAAAATCTGGTGGCTCTACCTCAACCAGAAGTAAAAAAAAAACCTCTAACTTTTGTCTCAGCTGCTGACTGCACAGACGGCCTGTACTGAATGGACACTGAAAAGGGCCACTGTCTGGGCCCCTTAGCAGCGAGAGGTCTGAAATTTTGGATGAGCTCTCCCCTACAGCCCTTGGTGGCTCAGCCCGGTTTTCAAAGTTCTGCCAGTTACAGGTCCAAAGATGATGCCAGAGGCCAGTTGATCCTGAAATCCACACAGGTGCAGTTCGGTCCCCGAACCACCCAGGGATCCCATATTCGCAGCAGAGCTTAAGCCTGGCACACAGGAGGTGCATGAAAAATCTGGTGGCTCTACCTCAACCAGAAGTAAAAAAAAAAACCTCTAACTTTTGTCTCAGCTGCTGACTGCACAGACGGCCTGTACTGAATGGACACTGAAAAGGGCCACTGTCTGGGCCCCTTAGCAGCGAGAGGTCTGAAATTTTGGATGAGCTCTCCCCTACAGCCCTTGGTGGCTCAGCCCGGTTTTCAAAGTTCTGCCAGTTACAGGTCCAAAGATGATGCCAGAGGCCAGTTGATCCTGAAATCCACACAGGTGCAGTTCGGTCCCCGAACCACCCAGGGATCCCATATTCGCAGCACAGCTTAAGCTTGGCACACAGGAGGTGCATGAAAAATCTGGTGGCTCTACCTCAACCAGAAGTAAAAAAAAAACCTCTAACTTTTGTCTCAGCTGCTGACTGCACAGACGGCCTGTACTGAATGGACACTGAAAAGGTTCACTGTCTGGGCCCCTTAGCAGCGAGAGGTCTGAAATTTTGGATGAGCTCTCCCCTACAGCCCTTGGTGGCTCAGCCCGGTTTTCAAAGTTCTGCCAGTTACAGGTCCAAAGATGATGCCAGAGGCCAGTTGATCCTGAAATCCACACAGGTGCAGTTCGGTCCCCGAACCACCCAGGGATCCCATATTCGCAGCACAGCTTAAGCTTGGCACACAGGAGGTGCATGAAAAATCTGGTGGCTCTACCTCAACCAGAAGTAAAAAAAAAACCTCTAACTTTTGTCTCAGCTGCTGACTGCACAGACGGCCTGTACTGAATGGACACTGAAAAGGGCCACTGTCTGGGCCCCTTAGCAGCGAGAGGTCTGAAATTTTGGATGAGCTCTCCCCTACAGCCCTTGGTGGCTCAGCCCGGTTTTCAAAGTTCTGCCAGTTACAGGTCCAAAGATGATGCCAGAGGCCAGTTGATCCTGAAATCCACACAGGTGCAGTTCGGTCCCCGAACCACCCAGGGACCCATATTCGCAGCACAGCTTAAGCTTGGCACACAGGAGGTGCATGAAAAATCTGGTGGCTCTACCTCAACCAGAAGTAAAAAAAAAACCTCTAACTTTTGTCTCAGCTGCTGACTGCACAGACGGCCTGTACTGAATGGACACTGAAAAGGGCCACTGTCTGGGCCCCTTAGCAGCGAGAGGTCTGAAATTTTGGATGAGCTCTCCCCTGCGGCCCTTGGTGGCTCAGCCCGGTTTTCAAAGTTCTGCCAGTTACAGGTCCAAAGATGATGCCAGAGGCCAGTTGATCCTGAAATCCACACAGGTGCAGTTCGGTCCCTGAACCACCCAGGGATCCCATATTCGCAGCAGAGCTTAAGCCTGGCACCCAGGAGGTGCATGAAAAATCTGGTGGCTCTACCTCAACCAGAAGTAAAAAAAAAAACCTCTAACTTTTGTCTCAGCTGCTGACTGCACAGACGGCCTGTACTGAATGGACACTGAAAAGGGTCACTGTCTGGGCCCCTTAGCAGCGAGAGGTCTGAAATTTTGGATGAGCTCTCCCCTACAGCCCTTGGTGGCTCAGCCCGGTTTTCAAAGTTCTGCCAGTTACAGGTCCAAAGATGATGCCAGAGGCCAGTTGATCCTGAAATCCACACAGGTGCAGTTCGGTCCCCGAACCACCCAGGGATCCCATATTCGCAGCACAGCTTAAGCTTGGCACACAGGAGGTGCATGAAAAATCTGGTGGCTCTACCTCAACCAGAAGTAAAAAAAAAAACCTCTAACTTTTGTCTCAGCTGCTGACTGCACAGACGGCCTGTACTGAATGGACACTGAAAAGGGCCACTGTCTGGGCCCCTTAGCAGCGAGAGGTCTGAAATTTTGGATGAGCTCTCCCCTACAGGCCCTTGGTGGCTCAGCCCGGTTTTCAAAGTTCTGCCAGTTACAGGTCCAAAGATGATGCCAGAGGCCAGTTGATCCTGAAATCCACACAGGTGCAGTTCGGTCCCCGAACCACCCAGGGATCCCATATTCGCAGCACAGCTTAAGCTTGGCACACAGGAGGTGCATGAAAAATCTGGTGGCTCTACCTCAACCAGAAGTAAAAAAAAAACCTCTAACTTTTGTCTCAGCTGCTGACTGCACAGACGGCCTGTACTGAATCGACACTGAAAAGGTTCACTGTCTGGGCCCCTTAGCAGCGAGAGGTCTGAAATTTTGGATGAGCTCTCCCCTACAGCCCTTGGTGGCTCAGCCCGGTTTTCAAAGTTCTGCCAGTTACAGGTCCAAAGATGATGCCAGAGGCCAGTTGATCCTGAAATCCACACAGGTGCAGTTCGGTCCCCGAACCACCCAGGGATCCCATATTCGCAGCACAGCTTAAGCTTGGCACACAGGAGGTGCATGAAAAATCTGGTGGCTCTACCTCAACCAGAAGTAAAAAAAAAAACCTCTAACTTTTGTCTCAGCTGCTGACTGCACAGACGGCCTGTACTGAATGGACACTGAAAAGGGCCACTGTCTGGGCCCCTTAGCAGCGAGAGGTCTGAAATTTTGGATGAGCTCTCCCCTACGGCCCTTGGTGGCTCAGCCCGGTTTTCAAAGTTCTGCCAGTTACAGGTCCAAAGATGATGCCAGAGGCCAGTTGATCCTGAAATCCACACAGGTGCAGTTCGGTCCCCGAACCACCCAGGGATCCCATATTCGCAGCACAGCTTAAGCTTGGCACACAGGAGGTGCATGAAAAATCTGGTGGCTCTACCTCAACCAGAAGTAAAAAAAAAACCTCTAACTTTTGTCTCAGCTGCTGACTGCACAGACGGCCTGTACTGAATCGACACTGAAAAGGGCCACTGTCTGGGCCCCTTAGCAGCGAGAGGTCTGAAATTTTGGATGAGCTCTCCCCTACAGGCCCTTGGTGGCTCAGCCCGGTTTTCAAAGTTCTGCCAGTTACAGGTCCAAAGATGATGCCAGAGGCCAGTTGATCCTGAAATCCACACAGGTGCAGTTCGGTCCCTGAACCACCCAGGGATCCCATATTCGCAGCAGAGCTTAAGCCTGGCACCCAGGAGGTGCATGAAAAATCTGGTGGCTCTACCTCAACCAGAAGTAAAAAAAAAACCTCTAACTTTTGTCTCAGCTGCTGACTGCACAGACGGCCTGTACTGAATGGACACTGAAAAGGGCCACTGTCTGGGCCCCTTAGCAGCGAGAGGTCTGAAATTTTGGATGAGCTCTCCCCTACGGCCCTTGGTGGCTCAGCCCGGTTTTCAAAGTTCTGCCAGTTACAGGTCCAAAGATGATGCCAGAGGCCAGTTGATCCTGAAATCCACACAGGTGCAGTTCGGTCCCCGAACCACCCAGGGATCCCATATTCGCAGCACAGCTTAAGCTTGGCACACAGGAGGTGCATGAAAAATCTGGTGGCTCTACCTCAACCAGAAGTAAAAAAAAAACCTCTAACTTTTGTCTCAGCTGCTGACTGCACAGACGGCCTGTACTGAATCGACACTGAAAAGGGTCACTGTCTGGGCCCCTTAGCAGCGAGAGGTCTGAAATTTTGGATGAGCTCTCCCCTAAGGCCCTTGGTGGCTCAGCCCGGTTTTCAAAGTTCTGCCAGTTACAGGTCCAAAGATGATGCCAGAGGCCAGTTGATCCTGAAATCCACACAGGTGCAGTTCGGTCCCCGAACCACCCAGGGATCCCATATTCGCAGCACAGCTTAAGCTTGGCACACAGGAGGTGCATGAAAAATCTGGTGGCTCTACCTCAACCAGAAGTAAAAAAAAAACCTCTAACTTTTGTCTCAGCTGCTGACTGCACAGACGGCCTGTACTGAATCGACACTGAAAAGGTTCACTGTCTGGGCCCCTTAGCAGCGAGAGGTCTGAAATTTTGGATGAGCTCTCCCCTACAGCCCTTGGTGGCTCAGCCCGGTTTTCAAAGTTCTGCCAGTTACAGGTCCAAAGATGATGCCAGAGGCCAGTTGATCCTGAAATCCACACAGGTGCAGTTCGGTCCCCTGAACCACCCAGGGATCCCATATTCGCAGCAGAGCTTAAGCCTGGCACCCAGGAGGTGCATGAAAAATCTGGTGGCTCTACCTCAACCAGAAGTAAAAAAAAAACCTCTAACTTTTGTCTCAGCTGCTGACTGCACAGACGGCCTGTACTGAATCGACACTGAAAAGGTTCACTGTCTGGGCCCCTTAGCAGCGAGAGGTCTGAAATTTTGGATGAGCTCTCCCCTACAGGCCCTTGGTGGCTCAGCCCGGTTTTCAAAGTTCTGCCAGTTACAGGTCCAAAGATGATGCCAGAGGCCAGTTGATCCTGAAATCCACACAGGTGCAGTTCGGTCCCCGAACCACCCAGGGATCCCATATTCGCAGCACAGCTTAAGCTTGGCACACAGGAGGTGCATGAAAAATCTGGTGGCTCTACCTCAACCAGAAGTAAAAAAAAAACCTCTAACTTTTGTCTCAGCTGCTGACTGCACAGACGGCCTGTACTGAATGGACACTGAAAAGGTTCACTGTCTGGGCCCCTTAGCAGCGAGAGGTCTGAAATTTTGGATGAGCTCTCCCCTACAGCCCTTGGTGGCTCAGCCCGGTTTTCAAAGTTCTGCCAGTTACAGGTCCAAAGATGATGCCAGAGGCCAGTTGATCCTGAAATCCACACAGGTGCAGTTCGGTCCCCGAACCACCCAGGGATCCCATATTCGCAGCACAGCTTAAGCTTGGCACACAGGAGGTGCATGAAAAATCTGGTGGCTCTACCTCAACCAGAAGTAAAAAAAAAACCTCTAACTTTTGTCTCAGCTGCTGACTGCACAGACGGCCTGTACTGAATCGACACTGAAAAGGGTCACTGTCTGGGCCCCTTAGCAGCGAGAGGTCTGAAATTTTGGATGAGCTCTCCCCTACAGCCCTTGGTGGCTCAGCCCGGTTTTCAAAGTTCTGCCAGTTACAGGTCCAAAGATGATGCCAGAGGCCAGTTGATCCTGAAATCCACACAGGTGCAGTTCGGTCCCCGAACCACCCAGGGATCCCATATTCGCAGCAGAGCTTAAGCTTGGCACACAGGAGGTGCATGAAAAATCTGGTGGCTCTACCTCAACCAGAAGTAAAAAAAAAACCTCTAACTTTTGTCTCAGCTGCTGACTGCACAGACGGCCTGTACTGAATGGACACTGAAAAGGGCCACTGTCTGGGCCCCTTAGCAGCGAGAGGTCTGAAATTTTGGATGAGCTCTCCCCTGCGGCCCTTGGTGGCTCAGCCCGGTTTTCAAAGTTCTGCCAGTTACAGGTCCAAAGATGATGCCAGAGGCCAGTTGATCCTGAAATCCACACAGGTGCAGTTCGGTCCCCGAACCACCCAGGGATCCCATATTCGCAGCACAGCTTAAGCTTGGCACACAGGAGGTGCATGAAAAATCTGGTGGCTCTACCTCAACCAGAAGTAAAAAAAAAACCTCTAACTTTTGTCTCAGCTGCTGACTGCACAGACGGCCTGTACTGAATGGACACTGAAAAGGGCCACTGTCTGGGCCCCTTAGCAGCGAGAGGTCTGAAATTTTGGATGAGCTCTCCCCTACAGGCCCTTGGTGGCTCAGCCCGGTTTTCAAAGTTCTGCCAGTTACAGGTCCAAAGATGATGCCAGAGGCCAGTTGATCCTGAAATCCACACAGGTGCAGTTCGGTCCCCGAACCACCCAGGGATCCCATATTCGCAGCACAGCTTAAGCTTGGCACACAGGAGGTGCATGAAAAATCTGGTGGCTCTACCTCAACCAGAAGTAAAAAAAAAACCTCTAACTTTTGTCTCAGCTGCTGACTGCACAGACGGCCTGTACTGAATCGACACTGAAAAGGTTCACTGTCTGGGCCCCTTAGCAGCGAGAGGTCTGAAATTTTGGATGAGCTCTCCCCTACAGCCCTTGGTGGCTCAGCCCGGTTTTCAAAGTTCTGCCAGTTACAGGTCCAAAGATGATGCCAGAGGCCAGTTGATCCTGAAATCCACACAGGTGCAGTTCGGTCCCCGAACCACCCAGGGATCCCATATTCGCAGCAGAGCTTAAGCTTGGCACACAGGAGGTGCATGAAAAATCTGGTGGCTCTACCTCAACCAGAAGTAAAAAAAAAACCTCTAACTTTTGTCTCAGCTGCTGACTGCACAGACGGCCTGTACTGAATCGACACTGAAAAGGTTCACTGTCTGGGCCCCTTAGCAGCGAGAGGTCTGAAATTTTGGATGAGCTCTCCCCTACAGCCCTTGGTGGCTCAGCCCGGTTTTCAAAGTTCTGCCAGTTACAGGTCCAAAGATGATGCCAGAGGCCAGTTGATCCTGAAATCCACACAGGTGCAGTTCGGTCCCCGAACCACCCAGGGATCCCATATTCGCAGCACAGCTTAAGCTTGGCACACAGGAGGTGCATGAAAAATCTGGTGGCTCTACCTCAACCAGAAGTAAAAAAAAAAACCTCTAACTTTTGTCTCAGCTGCTGACTGCACAGACGGCCTGTACTGAATGGACACTGAAAAGGGCCACTGTCTGGGCCCCTTAGCAGCGAGAGGTCTGAAATTTTGGATGAGCTCTCCCCTACAGCCCTTGGTGGCTCAGCCCGGTTTTCAAAGTTCTGCCAGTTACAGGTCCAAAGATGATGCCAGAGGCCAGTTGATCCTGAAATCCACACAGGTGCAGTTCGGTCCCCGAACCACCCAGGGATCCCATATTCGCAGCACAGCTTAAGCTTGGCACACAGGAGGTGCATGAAAAATCTGGTGGCTCTACCTCAACCAGAAGTAAAAAAAAAACCTCTAACTTTTGTCTCAGCTGCTGACTGCACAGACGGCCTGTACTGAATCGACACTGAAAAGGTTCACTGTCTGGGCCCCTTAGCAGCGAGAGGTCTGAAATTTTGGATGAGCTCTCCCCTACAGGCCCTTGGTGGCTCAGCCCGGTTTTCAAAGTTCTGCCAGTTACAGGTCCAAAGATGATGCCAGAGGCCAGTTGATCCTGAAATCCACACAGGTGCAGTTCGGTCCCCGAACCACCCAGGGATCCCATATTCGCAGCACAGCTTAAGCTTGGCACACAGGAGGTGCATGAAAAATCTGGTGGCTCTACCTCAACCAGAAGTAAAAAAAAAACCTCTAACTTTTGTCTCAGCTGCTGACTGCACAGACGGCCTGTACTGAATGGACACTGAAAAGGGCCACTGTCTGGGCCCCTTAGCAGCGAGAGGTCTGAAATTTTGGATGAGCTCTCCCCTACAGGCCCTTGGTGGCTCAGCCCGGTTTTCAAAGTTCTGCCAGTTACAGGTCCAAAGATGATGCCAGAGGCCAGTTGATCCTGAAATCCACACAGGTGCAGTTCGGTCCCCGAACCACCCAGGGATCCCATATTCGCAGCACAGCTTAAGCTTGGCACACAGGAGGTGCATGAAAAATCTGGTGGCTCTACCTCAACCAGAAGTAAAAAAAAAACCTCTAACTTTTGTCTCAGCTGCTGACTGCACAGACGGCCTGTACTGAATGGACACTGAAAAGGGCCACTGTCTGGGCCCCTTAGCAGCGAGAGGTCTGAAATTTTGGATGAGCTCTCCCCTCAGGCCCTTGGTGGCTCAGCCCGGTTTTCAAAGTTCTGCCAGTTACAGGTCCAAAGATGATGCCAGAGGCCAGTTGATCCTGAAATCCACACAGGTGCAGTTCGGTCCCCGAACCACCCAGGGATCCCATATTCGCAGCACAGCTTAAGCTTGGCACACAGGAGGTGCATGAAAAATCTGGTGGCTCTACCTCAACCAGAAGTAAAAAAAAAACCTCTAACTTTTGTCTCAGCTGCTGACTGCACAGACGGCCTGTACTGAATCGACACTGAAAAGGGTCACTGTCTGGGCCCCTTAGCAGCGAGAGGTCTGAAATTTTGGATGAGCTCTCCCCTACAGCCCTTGGTGGCTCAGCCCGGTTTTCAAAGTTCTGCCAGTTACAGGTCCAAAGATGATGCCAGAGGCCAGTTGATCCTGAAATCCACACAGGTGCAGTTCGGTCCCCGAACCACCCAGGGATCCCATATTCGCAGCACAGCTTAAGCTTGGCACACAGGAGGTGCATGAAAAATCTGGTGGCTCTACCTCAACCAGAAGTAAAAAAAAAAACCTCTAACTTTTGTCTCAGCTGCTGACTGCACAGACGGCCTGTACTGAATGGACACTGAAAAGGGCCACTGTCTGGGCCCCTTAGCAGCGAGAGGTCTGAAATTTTGGATGAGCTCTCCCCTTTTGGCCCTTGGTGGCTCAGCCCGGTTTTCAAAGTTCTGCCAGTTACAGGTCCAAAGATGATGCCAGAGGCCAGTTGATCCTGAAATCCACACAGGTGCAGTTCGGTCCCCGAACCACCCAGGGATCCCATATTCGCAGCACAGCTTAAGCTTGGCACACAGGAGGTGCATGAAAAATCTGGTGGCTCTACCTCAACCAGAAGTAAAAAAAAAACCTCTAACTTTTGTCTCAGCTGCTGACTGCACAGACGGCCTGTACTGAATCGACACTGAAAAGGTTCACTGTCTGGGCCCCTTAGCAGCGAGAGGTCTGAAATTTTGGATGAGCTCTCCCCTACAGCCCTTGGTGGCTCAGCCCGGTTTTCAAAGTTCTGCCAGTTACAGGTCCAAAGATGATGCCAGAGGCCAGTTGATCCTGAAATCCACACAGGTGCAGTTCGGTCCCCGAACCACCCAGGGATCCCATATTCGCAGCACAGCTTAAGCTTGGCACACAGGAGGTGCATGAAAAATCTGGTGGCTCTACCTCAACCAGAAGTAAAAAAAAAACCTCTAACTTTTGTCTCAGCTGCTGACTGCACAGACGGCCTGTACTGAATGGACACTGAAAAGGGTCACTGTCTGGGCCCCTTAGCAGCGAGAGGTCTGAAATTTTGGATGAGCTCTCCCCTGCGGCCCTTGGTGGCTCAGCCCGGTTTTCAAAGTTCTGCCAGTTACAGGTCCAAAGATGATGCCAGAGGCCAGTTGATCCTGAAATCCACACAGGTGCAGTTCGGTCCCCGAACCACCCAGGGATCCCATATTCGCAGCACAGCTTAAGCTTGGCACACAGGAGGTGCATGAAAAATCTGGTGGCTCTACCTCAACCAGAAGTAAAAAAAAAAACCTCTAACTTTTGTCTCAGCTGCTGACTGCACAGACGGCCTGTACTGAATCGACACTGAAAAGGTTCACTGTCTGGGCCCCTTAGCAGCGAGAGGTCTGAAATTTTGGATGAGCTCTCCCCTACAGCCCTTGGTGGCTCAGCCCGGTTTTCAAAGTTCTGCCAGTTACAGGTCCAAAGATGATGCCAGAGGCCAGTTGATCCTGAAATCCACACAGGTGCAGTTCGGTCCCCGAACCACCCAGGGATCCCATATTCGCAGCACAGCTTAAGCTTGG